>NW_019416272.1:166268-418527 GCF_000390285.2 Anoplophora glabripennis | reverse complement strand
AGTATTAACAAAATATATTAATGCCGTACAAAAATTTTTCACCGTGAAATCTTACTTTTCAGAGGGAAATTAATTTTCCTATAGTAAGCATGTTTCATGAAAAATGTACGGCATGGCCAAAAATGTCATTATTTTATAAAATAGAATTAAAATTAGTGAATTTGATGTTGGTTCAAATCACCCCCATACGCTACTTACAAATAGAGGGTTGCACCCTGTATTCCTAACCCCTGTATCAGCAAATACGTACGGCGTCGCTTAAAAATTTATCTATGTATCGATCCGAAACTTGCAGTATAAATGCCGTAATAAATCACCAAAACATGCGTAATTTTCGGAAAATCAAAAATTTTCCTGGCTTCCGATATTGCTATTTTTGTACGGCATTAGGTTGAGGTTAATTTTTTTTGTATAACCTATATACTTTAGAAATGCCGTACAAAAATATTTTGCCGACAGGACAGGATAACAAATTCACCTTATTTTTTGGACAACGGGTTAATATCTTAATTCAAAATTTCTTCGTTAGCGAGGTGAAAAAACGGATGATTTTCGAATTAAGTATTATGGTTTTAACTTAACAGAATCAATAAATTTAAAATATTTCCAAAACTATTCATTCGTTCCCGAAAAAGAAATTGTATAAAAATTGTTTATTGCAAATATATTTTTAAATACGATGTAGGTAATCATTAAAAGTCCATAAAATTCAGTACAAATTTACCCCTTGCTTCAGCAAATTTTAAATTTTCACGGCAATATATGTTTAATTATTATAGTTGAAACAAAAAAATTTATAAATGGTTTTTATGAAACTAGCAGTTTTAGATTTTTTTTAATTTATTTAACAGCTTATTTAAAACTAAAAATTTTATAACCCGAGAATTACTCGTTCTATGAACAAAATGGAAGAGGTATTTTTTTCTGACACAAATAAGCAATAAAATGAATTTATTGTTCAAAATATTCAGTGGTGTCCAAAGATTTTCAATAAGGGTTCCAATCTCCCGGAATTTCCGCCACCGATTAAGATAATTGCATACAAATTCAATCAATTTTTACTTTTCGATATTTTTTATTATTCTACGTCAAATGCCTATTATTCTACGTCAAATGCATTTGAAGATATATCTGTATTTGTAATTTTCTTAAAAAATTTAGACATCCTGTAATACGAAAATTTTAGGTTGAGGTATATATGACCCAGATATCAAATTATGGTCTCAAGATTAATAATAATAAACGTTAAATAACAATCTCAATAAACATTCACTTGTTCTTATTGCTCAAAATAAATTCTTACAGATGTGTCCGAAAATAATAATATACCTAGTTTTGAAAACAAAGAACAGAATCAGAAATTGCTCTTCATATAAAATTAAAGAACCTATCTAATGTTAAAGAATAATCTACTTGAATAAACCCAAAAGCTAAATCACTCTAAACACTATACATTCAAAGCCATTAACTAATGTATTATTATATTGGTCTAACTTGACAACCATTTGTTTACTCAAACATTATTGATTAAATAATTTTTAAATAAATAATTCGCCCAGAATTATCATTACCTGAAGCCTCATTGTAATAAACATTGATTCGTTCTAGTTGCAGGTCACTTTCTCCTGTGTATATTCCGCTGGGGTCAATTCCATGTTCCGCAGAGATAACCTCCCAAAACTGAAACAAAAGAAAGTTTATTGTCATTGCCACCTACACACAAGCTTAATAAGACAACTTATACCAATTAACAAGATTAGTCATTCAGCATACTGAACACCCTATCAGATACAAGTGGTAACCTTATTTAATATAATAGGGTTTTCCTTAATTTGACTTCTACAAGTTCTACATGGTGTTCTTTGGACAAAATTAACACAAAAAATTCAAATCAATTGTGATTCCTTACCAATTTTGGTACACATTTTTGTCTATTAATGACATATTTAGTCACAAAAAAGTGGGTATAACTCACTTTTTCATAGCTTTCTAGATGATAAAAAAATATATTGGTCTCGTGTAAAATATAAGTTTTTCAGCAAAAGGGGTGATGCTAACTGGAAAAAATTTGCCAAGAACACGGTTTGGGGTCAAATATAAATGTGTGTTTTTTAAAGGCCGGAAATAATTGTTTAAGACCTGTAACATATTTTAAGAGCCTACAAAGTAAAAAATAAAAAAAACAGAATATTTAACATAATATTAAAATGGAAATATGTACTGTTGCATACCGGAATTAATATAATTATGGAGATTGTATTGTATTTTATTTTCACATCACTTCACTCTAAATATTTTAATAATTTTTTAGAGAATATTAGTGCCTATCCAAATGTTATAAAAATATATTCGAGTATATTGTAAGAAATTGAAGTCATAAACATGAAATATTAATGATTGAAATGATTCGCATAACTTCAGACAAACGGAGTATGTGGAGTAGAATAGCATCGGCCATTACAGTGCATGCATAGTGTGAGTTAAGAATGTCCATTAGCTGAAATGGGTATCGGAATCATTTTACTAGAGACAGCATATCTACTAAATTTTCACAACATTCACTATTGGTGTGATGCAAATCCTCACGTTGGTTGTGCAGAAAACGTTGTTTATGTTCGTGCCCCCTACTACCCATTTCAGAAACACCCTATATATTAAATATAACCCAATTAATTTTCTTCTCATTAAAAGTTGCAAAAATATGTTTATATGTTTTCCTTTTTTCTCTAAAAACCTATATCCATGCCTATAAAATATATTCCCTTACATTTTTTATAGTAAATAAACAAAAAAATAAATAAAAAGTGTATTTAATAGTGGTAATTAAGGTAATTTTTCCAATAATTATACAAATGGATGTATACCAATTAATTATGTTTTTCAACAAAAAAATGTTTTATTGAACACGACAAAAAGTTTAATTAATTTTAGCTAAACATTATTTTTCAGCCTAAATTATTTTTTATAACAATATTTAGTATTTTCGTTCAAATGAATGCCTAAATCATCATATCCAAAATTTTAAATTCGCCTAATACAAGTAAATGATCGGCATTAACAAATTTTCCTCAGTGTAAATTTACTTCATGGGTTTTCAAAAACTTCACAAATTCCCACTATTCACATAATTAAGATACCTAACAACTGAAATTATTTACATTATTTGAATATTTTGAATTTTTGCGATGGATCTTATTTTTATTAATTTTTTTATTTGAGATTTATAACTGGACAAAAATAAATTGGAAATTTTGGAAGGCACCTTAAATACCCCTAAATTAAGGCGCTGGTTGAATTACAAAAATAGTTCCACGTGATCCCGAGGAGAAATTACGTCTTTTTTTAATACTCAGCGTGCGCCCAACATAAATAAACCTGCAATGTAATGCACTACAGTCATTAATTTTTACACACAAAAATAGATACTTATTTAAAAGACGGAGACGTAGGTATTAAAACTAGGAGCGTTGAACCAGACTATTTTAGAATTTCTTCGGCACTTATAAAAAAACCGTAGTCTGCTAAAGAGATGAGATCTTATTATAAACTCTGGAATCTGGACTGGAAGTGCAGTCTGAATCCAAAGCGAACTGTCGTTGGGTTCGCAAAGCGCGCAAACCGATCTCCCGCAGATAAAAGCAAGACATCGTCTTCATAGGTTCAAGTTTATGCATGATTCTGGGATAGATGTTTTTATTTTTCTTTTACTTTTCAGGACATTCAGTTTTTAAAGTATAAAATTAGTTACTTCAATAATTTTATCTGTTATGTTTAAAGTTTTTTAATTACTGACAAACTGGATATTCATAACACAGATCTTGAAATATAGTGAAAAAGTGTTATTTGAAATTTCTTCAGAGTATTATTTACAGAAATAATTATTGTATATTAGAACAAGCATTTTACTACTGTTTAGTAGTCTTCTGAAATGGAATTAATGAATTTTGAAATAATGAACTAATCAACCAAATCAACATTATTTAACATATTAATCATGCTATCATTCTCTTAGGTAATATTGGAAGCATACTAATGTATTATTGTCAAGTAATTCCCGCTATCTAGTAAGTTTTTACGTATGTTTTTTAACAATACACCTCCCTTACTGTCATCTCATCTACCTCTAATTTACCGTATAATACCAATCATAATCTTGAATGAAGCACAATTCTATCTCTATCAAGTTTATTTATTAACTAAATGAAGAAATTTTATTTCCGTAAATTATTTATTCAAAAGGAAAAAAGACTGATATAATAAAAAATATGTTTCTTGATAAGTTGGGATTGATTATTTTTTTATCCTTTCCTTCCTCACCTGGCTGCACAAGTAAAATGATATCAAAAAATCCTTTAACATAAATATTTTTCTTTTTCAAATCCAGGAAAATTTAAACATGGAAGTTTATATTTTTTCATCAGAGAGCAATGTGTTGAAACAAAAGCTGACGAAAACTTTTTTATCTCTTCAGAGAACTTAAAATGTTAATATTATCAAATTGAAATAAAGGAACTCATTTTTTTTAATTTTTTTTTTATTTTTAGTGTTTCATATACACCCTGTATATGAAACGTACCCATACTTCAAGAGTACCAATTTAGACCAAGTTGTCTTAATATAATTTTGTTTATTTTAAAGTTACGGGCTTTCAAAAAAAAAAATTATTTCCTGCCTTTCTTGTTATTTCTGATATTTGATATAGGGTTTTGGACCGTCTTTTGTTCTTTTTTTTGTTATATTTTTTGTCGGTAGATATTTTGAGGAAAATCAGATGTTTTTAAAATGTCACTTTATTTATTTTAAAAAGGGTATACAGGGTGAGTCAGAGAGAATGGGTCAACACTAAGCTGGAGATACTAAACACCAAAATATTATGTTTGAGCTAATCATACGAATGTCACCTTGAACACCCTGTTCAAGGTTTAAATTTTATTCTGAAATTTCTCAGTAATTGAGGAAGTTTTGATAGCATGACTCTGAAACTAGGTAGTGTTGGGTTTATTGGTGTGAGAATTACGAATTTGAAGCTTATTTTCACATTGCTCATATAGGGCGCTAGTTTCACCGTAGGTATTATTTAGATAAACGTATTTTTTTATCTGCTGAGCTATGCTTAAAAAAAGTTAAAAATCGAAAAGAACGTTCAATTCTGCATAAAAAATGTACTCTTGTTTAAGTCGCCTAACTTTAATCGGTTTCTGAGTTATTTGCATTTAAAAGTTTAAAGCTTAGCGTTGACCCATTCTTTCTGACTCACCATATACAGGGTGATTCACAACTTATCCAAAAAAATTTGGGAATAGATGCGGCATGAGAAATGGAGTCAATATTGTAAAAAAAAATTTTGTAAAATCCTTATAGTTTCTGAGAAAAAAATTATTGAAGTTATAGCACATTAAACCACTACATAGCTGGACAACTGTAGTCTCTAGCGTCATTCGCAATACGCGTGGAGAGCCATGTGACTCCTAATACTGAAATCCGTCGTTGCGGTAGTTTTTACCTGTTATCTGTGGTATTTACATCAGTTTTTTAGTAGTTAGTGTCAAAAATGGCTTGCGTGTATAGCAACTCAGAGTTGATGGATATCGTTTTAATTTATGGTGAAGCAAGACAACATTTGTATTATGGTGAAGTATTTGTGTTATGGTGAAGCAAGACATCATTTGTGTTAGTTCGTAGAAAGTGAGTAAGACGGACCCAAATGTGTTTACACGTGAGTGGATAAAATTTTGAACAATTGCTGTTGCAGTATCGGGTATGTCAAATGATTTTATTATTTAAAAACACAAATTAATTTTATTAATAATTAATAAAGGCAAAAGCATTTGAATTTGCCGATATAAAATAGGTGCGATAAAATTCTATTTACATATTTCTTTCCTTGCGAAAGTTTTTGTCCGTTTTTATCACGCCACCATACCGGTCGCATTGTGCGCGGTCAGGTTTTACAGTGGACCAGTTTCCAGTGCCGTACAGAAGTGTATTTTTAAATCAATTTCGAACTGACCTTTCTGGTTCTTTCTTTACAAAATTGTTTTTGTAAGGGCCTCTGTACATCCAGAATTTTTTTTTTTGATAAGTTCTGAATCACCCTATATAACTAATCTGAAACACGATTGGCGATTTCTAAAACACATTAGAAAGAGGTGTACAATAATAGTATACTATACTCGTTACAACTTTGCTAAGTTTAGAATAAACACCTAGGAGCGGCTCGTAAAATTTTACGACTAAGAATCTACTACATTGTGAATGATATTTAACATCAACTAGGAGGGTATATATACTCCAACGCAGTTGTTTAAAAGCAGGCGACATGAGTCACGTAGTAAACATACTGAAAAGTAGTTCCGGTGAAGACAAGATTATTTTCAAGATATTTACGTCCCATATCTCTACAAGCAGCTACATGCGTGAAATTCTCGGATTTAAAGTTCCAATTTTGTTCAAAAGCGTGCCTTTCCACTTTCTTTCATTGTTTAATATTGTTTGTGTGAGTCTGGCAATATAATTAGTTAAACAACCAAAAAACTTCTTTGTCATCCTTACATACTATATGAACAAGAGTGACATGGATTTTATGAAACAGTCGAATATGGCATATTTATCTTAATTTGATTGGTGGTCTAACTATACCTACTATTGTATTATATACAAACATGGTCAATACTTTAAAAAATTAGGGAATTGAAAAACTGTGTCTTTAATTTGTCCAATTAATAATGAACAGCATAATTATTATCTTTGTTTACCATATTTCATTCAAAATCTCAAAATAATATAGAAATGACATGGAAGCTTCAAAATTAGGATCATCCATTACATTTACGTTAACAATTTTTTCATGTTGTTAACTTGGCGTTACCAACAACATCCAATAGCAACTAGTCGCTTAAATGTAAATCTATAACGCACTGGACTTAATCGTAACGAAACGTCAACATAATTGTCTCCTCTGCAAAAAAATTGTAAACTGGAATTGTTTTTTTGCTGTCGAAATCATTGCGATTGAATCTCAAAAAATAAAAACAAATTCGTCTTTACAATAAAAATCTACTTGTCAATTTTAAATTAAATTGTATTTAAGTGGTGTATGAATACGAATAAATGCATAGATAAGATCCATATAGTTCCTAAAATATCGTCTAAATATTTCACAGTTCCGCAAATTGTGCAGTTATATGTATCAAAAAGTCAGTTTCCAAAAATATTAAACGGCATTAAGGATTATTCACGTGAACGATTTATTTTTCTAATGTGATGTGATCTACTTTTCGTGTTATGAGTTTATATATTTCAGTGTCTTTAGTGAATTTGCCTGGTAATTCATTATGCCACTTTTAACGGAACCAGAGAAAGTGAGAGCTATAACTTTACTTCAGAATGGTTGGTCATTGCAAGCAGTTGCGGATGATCTGCATGTATGCAAACTCACGGAGGTGGGCGTCGAAAAATAAGCACCGTTGAAGAAGATAATCTATTTCTTGACCACTTAAAAAGAAATCCTTTTTGAGACGAATTTTCCTGGACCAGTTCGAACTGCAAGGAAGCGGGCGAAATATTTGGAGCTGAAGCTGTGTCCACAAATAAAGTTGCTTTGACTCCCCAGCATAAAGAAGAGGTTAGAGTTTGCAAGGAAGACCAGACAACTTCTGGGAGAATGTTATATTTTCGGACGAGAAAAGTTTTGTCTTGCTCCGAGGGTTTTGTCCGTGACTACCGATCGGAGAATACAAGGTATTCGGAGCTTTATGTAAAACCCACACAGCGCATCGGAAAATTCTCCATTAACTTTTGGGCTTGGATAAGCTGCCAAAGACCTGGTTGGAGGATGGAAGAGCGCCTCACTGGACTCAGTGCGCATAATGGAAAATGTTATGCTGCCATCCCTGACCATGCTGTATCCTCAGAATTTCACCTTCCAGCACGATAATTGTTCAATTCACACCTCAAGAGTTGCGTCAGAATGGTTCATTGATAACAACATCGATGTTTTACCTTCGCCCTCAAAGTCCCCTGATCTCAATCCTATCGAGGACGCCTGGGGATATATGGTGAAAAAAATCTACGACAGAAACTTCCGTCCAGCTGACGCCGAAGAACTTTGGGAGGCAATTAAAAACACATGGGATAACATCACAAGAACATTAATTTTATCAATGCCACGTAGTTTGACAAAAATGATGCTTGGACAAAATATTAACTTTACGAATCGCGTTTTTCTGACGACGAAAAGTATTTCCTTATTAGTTCTCGGTGTCGGCGAATGAATGGCCGTTAGAATGTATAATATATTTTAGTATTTTGTAATTGTTTTGCTCACTAGAACTAATATGATAGACTCTCATTAAATTTGATATAATGAGAGCCGATTTGAATCTGACGTTTTATGTCGGCTTCACAAAGGCCAATTGTAGACAATTTTTCTATAAGAGTCGTCCACATTCAAAAGGTCGTCACTGTACTTATTAATACTTTGCAAGAGTCATTGTATACAAAAAACTTTAACTTCATATAAATTTGAAAATTTCTAGACCTTCATGAAAGAATGTAGGTAATTTGTGTTTTTAATTAATTTTTAAATATAGTTTTCTTGAAGTTCTGTATTCACCCAGTGATATCCCAGTGCTTTTATGCCGTTCCAGAGATCATTAAAACTAAAAAAAATGCAATAACATTAAATACCTATAATTAATGAGGTTATAAAAGCGCTATTACTATCTGAATAAAAAAAGACAATTAAAATACCAAGAATTTGTATGAAAAGTTTAATTCCACTAGGTACTAAATAAAGAATCGGTCACGGGCATCCGCAGAAAAATTGTTAGGATGGCAGGGAGGCAAAGATAAGTACTAAAGTTACATTTTTTAGTTTGGTAGCAGAAGATTTGCAGGGGGGCACAAGGTTATACAAAAATCGTGAAACCTATTAAAAAATAATGGAAGCCAATGAAAATTAAATATATTTTTCAATTTGACAGCACACTTGTGCATTCGATATTTGACTCTTTTTTACGTTAGGTCTGTTAGGTCTGTTATAAACACCTTCGAGTGAATATCTTGACAATCCTTGTCAGTTATCAAGTTTTTTTTCTCTCGTCCAAGCGAGGAGGGTTGTTTTAGCAAAAATCGAAGCTATGCCAAGAGCTAGTTCTGGTCCAATAAAGTCCAGGGCAGCAGCTTCTCTAGCTAAAGTGTTTCCTACCTCGTTCCCATAGAGATCTGAATAACTGAATATCCGGACTAGAGTCACTATTATTATTTTCTGACCGCAACACAGCTTCCTCAATGTTCCCAACCTTCGTACACACAAGTCATTGGCATTGATTTATAAATACTTGAAAGATTAAATAAGTACCAAAACGCACCGACACCTTAGTATCCGAATTGAAACTATATACTGTGGCTCCTACACTTTCTGGAGTTTTGGAATGGTTTGTATACTAAAAGCTGTATGTCTTCAATTGGCTAGTTCTGTTCCAATCCCATTCATCTCTTCCAGGAAGACAAAGCGAATGGCAGTTTATAATTAATTCCTGTAAGTATGACATCGGAAGTTATCGACATCCGTATCCTCCGGCAATTTGTTATGTCACATCAAGAACAATTAGAAAATATTTTAGCTTAGTAAAGTTATTCAGTATCTAGACATTTCCTAAAAATGTTATATTTAGTGACAAATGCAGTTTTGTAAACAAAGTCTTAATACATATTCGCAAGACCGAATATCTAAATGTTTCGAAAATGTTTGCTAAGAATGTCTTACTGTATCCAAATTTTTAGATAGCGATTCTTATTAAAGAAATGGGAAACGACGTTCTTGTAACTATGCCATTATTCAAAACAGACATAGGTATTTATCCTACATGAAAACTTTTGGCCCTAATACAAGTCTGATATCACAATCCTATCATTATTTCTTTGACTACATCCTGAGTAATATTTCCGTCTGGACTATACCGACAATATAACAATTGTACACACTATTTTGCATTACTCTATAAATTATTCATGCATTCTGACCTCTGGCTACAAACAATATATCATGTTAACTTTTTTCATGTCTGGGCAAGCTTATTAATGACATATTAGACTGCAGATATGAAAACAATTTACTGATAACGAATGCATTTAACTGGAATTCTTTATCTGAATAAGCAGTCGGTGTTCGTGTCGATCGTATGGGGGAATATTGTCGTTTGACGTAATGACAATTCTGGTATCGAATAATATAGGGGTACGTGTGGGATGTCGTTCAACTTTTTTTATCTTCGTTGTCTGTATTGTCATATTATTAAACTTTGCTTTATTACAGTACTATTTAACAGCGGTAATAAAAAGTATTAACATGCATTTGCATATTCAAATACAGCGGTTAGTCTGTGAAATAACAAATTGCATGTTTCCTTTATTACATATTTATGTTCGTTTTGATTTTATGTATATTCCTTTATCCTTAAAATGTTATAGATTGGCAATTATCGTATTCCAAGTCCCTCCCATTCAACTTTCGAATTGGGAAGAAAAAGGTACCAAGCGGAAATCGAAATTATCACCTATGTTTCAAATTCAACTGCCGAAACTGTCCATAGAGCCGCAAATCGTTCCAAACATACCAAGGCGCAGTAGACGACATAAACTGTTGGCAGAGCGAACACCAACAAGCTTCGCGGAATGCCCAAAATTTACCCCCGTTTCGAATTCGATTTGCCTTAACCATGAATCGCCCAAATCCGGTGAGGCCGAATGCCATATCAAAGTCTTGGAGAAATCACTATAAAACGAGATCGAACGTTGACTTCGGTATCTTCGCGAAGTCAAGCGTATTCGTAGACTTCCGATAATTCCAAAAAAAAACTGAAAAACTAAATACAGTTTTTTCCGAATTCATTCCCCTAAATTTGTCTTAAGAATCTGTGACCAAAATTTGTTGCATGAATTTCGGGATACCCTGTATATTGCAAAAATTTACAATAATAAACTTTTTTCAATTCAAAACATTGTTAAAAATTTGTTGCGAACTCAAGAATTAAACCACCAATCTAACGACCAATCCACCCGGGACTTTCTATGCCTGTGGATAATGAGTGATAAAGCCAAGCTTAAAAAGCAGTTCCAAAAGGGCTTAAAGACAGTGAAACAGACTAAGAATCAGTAAAAAAAAGCTTGCCAAATTGCAAAAGCCGCTTACAATTCGTAAAAATTAAAACAATACAAAACGAATCAGTTAAAAGTCTTTCTACCACACCAATGGCATCTCGAGGGTGCTTAATCCAAAATAGACGTGTGGGAAAAATAATAATCATTTTCCCAATTTAAGCCGACGCATTGACAATCAATTAAACATTAACACATCCCTTGAATGAAAATAAATCGATTAAGATCGTACCTTAGTACAATTTTGTAATACCTTTAATAAATATTTTTTTTCAGTTACATAAATTAAAATCACATTTATTTATTGTAGTAAAAAAATGCTCTTAGCATAAATGTTATCACTATCACTTAAATATGACCAGATTTTAATTGCAAATGATTCTGCTGAACAAATATCTTTGTATGCGAGCGATCCAAAACTGTCTACAGCTAGAGGTCATTACCGCTTAGTTTGACGTAATAAATAAGAAAGTCAAATACAAAACAATTTGATTTTAGGATAATTTTGGAATTTTCGGGATATCGCAATGAATCACGGGATTTGAAACCTACAATATGCCCGAGATCTCTTCTGCGTTTTTCCAAATTCTCTAGAAATAAAAAATATGGCACAAAAGATTGTTTCAAATATTTGTAGCTTTAGATAAGAAATAAGGTACATTTATCTTCGACTACCCCTAACATATGTCTACCAAATTTCGTTGAAATATTTTCAAAAACGATATAAAGAACTGAGATAGTTTTAAAACAAGCAAAGCCTAACAAGACAGAGGTGAAATGAATTGTATTTAGATTAACTCTATAAAGAATAGACAGTACATAATTATGGCCGCTGGAACAGGTTAGTGATGACGGTTTTAGCATTAAAAAATATTAAAATGCTGTCACAAATTACCATTCATTTTATTAGGTATAACTACAATTACTTTTGACTTTATCGATCATGATATTGTATTAACGTTCACAAGTCCGCCTCTGGAATGACCTAAAGCGTCACAAGCCTAGATGTAACGTTGAAAAATTTGCATGTAGACAGGTAATACTCCCTTAATGAGACTAATCTGGACTTTTCAACGTCTGTGTAATAATATTTGCTGGTTTTATTACTGCAAAATCATAACAATTAGAGGCTGCGAGGCACTTATTGGAGGTCAGACTGCGGTCATCAATTTAGAAATTTATGGTCTGGCGATTGCACTTAAATCCATTAACTGCTTTATTTGTAACCGTCAACCGTTTGGCTGTTTTAATAACCGTTACATATCGAATATTTTCATTTCTAACAATAATTGAACAGATTTGATTCATTGGGAATGCTTGACATACTTAATGGTTTGTGGAAATCATTCGCTAAATTGGTACAAGAAAAAGTATGTACTAAGAAGTCAAATCGTAATTGGTGGAGAGAGTTTTGAAAGGTCAACGTAACTGTCATTGATGAGAAAATGAAATGTTCTAAATGATAAAACAGATTGCAAGACGACATGCTTTTGGAAGATGGAAAATATATTAGAATTTTCTTTCTCAGAATACTATTATATGATTATTATAAAAAAAAGTATAGGCTCTAAAAATTATATTTAGTAATGGACAGAAGTGATTTTGACATTACTAGGAATTGTTAATTATAATTTTATTACAAATTAAACTGAAATAGGTTACATAGATAGGTCAACTCTGTGTTGAATTAGTCATATTGAATAGATGTAAAGTAATTTGTTATCAATGTTAACAAGACTGGTAACATTGTACCTAAATAAAGAATTTTATGAGATTAGACTTTTTTTCTTTTGTTCTAGAAATAGGCTTATTAATTTATCAGGATTGAATTTCGTGTTAGTTTCTGTCCATAGTGAACTTATTGCTACAAGAAATCACCATAGAAAATTTATATTATTTCATGATTATCTAATATAGGCATGATGATAACCAAGAATCACTAAAATTATGTATTTATCTAATGAATCTAATCATGGATTATAAAAAAAAAATATTTATTTTTATATTATGAGTGACATTGATAGTATTTTTGATAAAATAAAACTAAAAAATACAGCAAACCGCTATGATAGGTTGAACATTGTCATTTTGTTTCATTTGTACTTCGACTGTAGGCGAGCGGTTCACCCCTAAAACGATGCTTTTAAATGATGGTAACCGACTAAATTTTTAAAACAAAAACCTACAGCATGAAACTTTTTTTATTTTATAAAGTGTATTTTTTTGATAATTTACATATTTTTTTATATTTTTCGGCGTGGTCAGTCAATTGTTATAAACAAAAAAGTTGTAAAAAAAATTACTCGCCGAATGGACCAAAATAAACACATTTTGTTCTTTGACAAAAATTCGAAAAATGCTTCGTTTCCGAGATATTTACAATTTAATGTGAAAAAAACTGACGAAATCGACAAACTTTAGGAATTTTTTTCTCAAATACTACTGAACAGAGTTTAATTCTAAAAAAAGAATAATCGGCAGATCTTCTACTTTAAGAAATATTTTTTTGGTATAGGTCAATTATTTTATTGAAGGTCTAAAGCGAGTAAAAGAACAGTCTACAAATAGTGAAATTGTAACTCTAGATCCATTGACACAGATGGAAAATCGAAAATGGTTGTTTGGATTTTAATTATTTCGAAGGAGAAACTGCGTTAGATATGCTTCAAAAATATTTTTGTTCATGTAGTGGAAAATGTTCTACGAAAAATTTAACTGTTTGTCATCGAACCTGGAATGTTGTGCAGTCTGTGCGTGCTCAATGAATGTCAGAATGTTCCAGCCGAAATTGACGATGAAACGCTTATTTCAACTCAAGAACTTGTCGAAAATAACGAAAAACTTATTATTTAAAAATTAAATAAAAAAGAAATTAATATACTTTTATTGCTCTTAATATTTTTGTAAAATAAAAATAAAATAATTATCCTATACAATAAATTATCCAATACCTTTTTTATTTTTCGAGACCGCTAGGTCAATTATTATTATTAGGTTAATTTTACGATTTAAAAAGCTTATTTAGTTTTGGTATAAGTTTCAAGTCAATATTAGCCATTTATAAAACCAAAAATCGAATATTTAAATTTTACTAATTATTTGCAAAAACCTTACTCCGGCTACAAGACCAAACAAAATCATCTTTTGAATATTTGTACTATTAACATAAAAAACGATAAAAAAATCATAACAATGTTTATTGTAAATATAATCTAATCCAAGATATTGTAAAAAGAAAATTTAAATTTGAAGTGTTATCATAATTTTCTTTAAAAGACTTTTTTTACTCGCTTTAGACCTTCAATAAAATGATTGACCCACACCAAAAAAATATATCTTAAAGTAGAAAATCTGCCGATTATTATGCTTTTTTAGAGTTAAAATCTGTTCAGTAGTTTTTGAGAAAAAAATTCCGAAAGTTTGTGGATTTCATCACTTTTTTCACATTAAATTGTAAATATCTCGATTTTTTGTCAAAGAACAAAGAGTGTTTATTTTACAATAAAAAACTGTTTTCTTTTTTACAACTTTTTTGTTTACAACAATTGACTGACCACGCCGAAAAATATAAAAAAATATGTAAATTTTCAGAAAAATACACTTTATAAAATAAAGAAAGTTTTATGCGGTAGGTTTTTGTTTTAAAAATTTAGTCGGTTCATGCCTTTTTTTAGGGGTGAACCGCTCGCCTACTATATCCGCAGTATTTATCTTTGTTTAAATATTTTGTGTTTCCCAACTATCAGTTGCTTAGTTTTGTGTTACCAAAATTTTTAGCACTACTTAATTTGAATTAGCTTAAAACATTTATCTATATATTTATACAAGTAAAGATTCCTAAAATCTTATTGCACTGTATTTTACATAAAATTATTATTATTCGTTTCAATTAAGTTTATTTTTAGCATGGCATACAATTCACGATTCTTAGCAAATCGTTACTAAATATAATACATAAGCAAGCTATATATGAACCCTATTATAATGCCATTCGCATAATTTTATTATTGTATTCAGTACTGACTACCTTGAACAGCATTTTAATGTTCGTTTTCGTACCACTTGCATCACCCTTTTCAAGTTAAGAATCAAAACTTTGAACATACGATGGTCATGAACATCGTAATTTTATACAGCAAAGATCCATCACCCGTTCTGCTCTTTAAGTATCATTAAAGTGGGTGGGAATATAAAGTCTCTACTTCTAACAGTATCGCATATCACCTTGGGATAAACAAGAAGTTTATTGGTCCCCGTTAGCACAAGGCGAGATAAAATTAGACATACAAATGCACTTCGTCTGCCTAAAATATTTGGAATTACCCCTAAGTGTTTAAAATAGTCCACGGCGGCGGTACTTATCCAGCTTGTCATTCTATTTCCGTTTATATAAAAAGAAAAACAAACTGATTTATGGGTGTCATCTTGCCTTGGTTAAGTTTATTTCGAGCGCGTTCAAAGTAACTTTTCAGGCTTTTGCCGAATCGAAGGCGACTGCTCTAATGAAGAATTTTCGGGCTTGGTGCAACGTCATTCTGGTAAATCCAGAAACTATTTATAGGGGTGCACCAACTGTAATGTGAAACCTAGCTTTAGGTTTACAAATTTTTTATTCAACAAATTCAATGAAAGTATTGGACGAATTATTTGGTATTCATTGAGTTGTAAATTTCTTAAATTTTTAATAAATTAGTTAAAAAATGTAAAACAATAAAACTGGTTGAAGAATATGTCATATATTTGTACTTATGTCTCTAGTGGATTTAACTTATAGATCTATTATGGCTGGTGGTTATCACAACTGATTTTTATTGTACGGTGACTTTAAATTTGACAAATAAGTTGGCCAAATTTTTATATAGATGCCACAAGTGTATTAAATTTTGTCCATTTTTTAAATTACAATCCCTGTTTTATTTATTGCATTCGTAATGTGACGAATTCCGAGGGTGAATTCCCTCTATGAGCTCATTTTTTTTGTTGCGCTACAGTACGGTGGGCAGCATATTCAATGGCACCTGTATAGACATAATATTGGTTTTAGCATGGCGTAATTCAATATTAGTTTAGCCCATAAAGTACTTGCAAAATCAGCAGTTAGGAATCTTGAGTTCATTTGATAAATTTTTTTAAAATTACTTCTTTTAATACATACCTTTAAAATAATGTAAAAAATGATTTTAAACGCTTTCTTAAATTTCAAAATAGTATTTAACCTTAGTATGAAAATAGCCTTTGTATATCTGTTATAAATAGCTATACCATTTAGTATTATTACTTATTACTATTAATAAGGGCATCAATAGGGATATTATTACATTATTGTTGGAACATAAATTTCAATAAATTTCGTAACGAATAACTTTTAAGAAATAACTATGACAGCTGAAATATCATTTTAAGACCTTTTCTGTTTGGATATTTTACTTGTATTTACTATCTTGGTGCGTAATTAAATAACATTTCTCTATCAAGTACACTTGTAGGAACAGCTACAACAAAAAAGAATCAAATTAATAAACCCTTATTTTTGTTAAGGTCGGAAATTTTTATTGTTCAAAGGTGTTTCCTTAAAAACTGCAACATGTACTATTTATAGATTTTCGTTATTATTCTTATAATGTAGCGAGCAATAAATCTAGACTGATTCTCATAATGTTTGTAATCTGACACAATAGACGTAATAAAAGATATTACATGAATACTTTTCTACTACATGGTACCACTAATACCTTCGTCCAATGTGACCTTTAAAAAAAGTATTCACCTATTATCCAATTTCTCAGTAAAGCAATTTTATTTAACTACGACATCCTGCTATAGAAAAAAATATTCGCAGCTATAACGTTACGTATGTGGAACAGTTAAATGGCTTCGTCCTGAAATTCTACTAGTTTGAGTATTTTAATACTTTATTACTAGTGCACTGCTATTTTAAAAGTTTGTCGTTATCATCTGTATAAAATAATATTAATATAAAATCACATTATTGATATGTAAATATATAATTGTTATGATGATATGATATACAGGGTATCTCAAAATTCAAAACATCCACAGAACCTGCCATGCTTTTTATTGAGAGGTGATTTTTGGTGAAAACAAATTAGTGATGTTCTTAAGAAAACTCCTCAACTAAAATTTTAATAAATTTCTGCTCTCTGCAATTTTATTATAAATTTCGCTATAAGATGACTGTGTGAAGGCAACAGAGTGATCTTTAAAACCCTTCTCAATTTTACTTTTCTCATATTTGCCAAATTTTTTAACGAAAAATCTTACGCTTCTTAAAAAAATTGCTGAGATCTGTAAATTAATTAATCTTGAGAGACCGAGCTTTTAAAGGATGTTTCATTAGTAAAGTTTCTATATTTTTTTTATAAAAATCCCAAATATCATTACACAAAAAATCACCCTTCAAAAAATCGTAACAGGCCCTGTGGTGACAGTATTACTATGATGATTCAGTCATAATGACATTAATTGTAACAACGTATTCGGAAGGCATAATAAAGACAGAAAATCAAAAAAAAATACGCGACCTTTTAAAAGCTAAGCAAATACTTTGCATCACATACTGGCGTTTCACAAAGCGTTTGCACGTTGAAGCGAAACAGCTGATTTCCTCAGTCGTCTTGCAATTGGTTTCAAAATCAAAGAGTTATGGATGGATGAGTGAATGGTTTTTGGTCGTACTGTCATTTTAAATAGGTAGGTACCAAGCACTCTTTGAAAAGCAATAAGTCACAGAATAAGGTATACGTACTACAAAATGAGTAATTAATTGAACATAATACTAAAAACTCATTCAGTTATAAAACATAGTGACAACGTGAACAATATTAAAAATACTAACCTAACCTAACATTCGAAATCAAGTAATATCCTTATACATTTGTTTTTATTAACAAATAAATAGCATTTGTTAATATTTAAAATGGAAAAAATATCTTATTCATTCAAGTATATAGGTAAGAAGGTCTGTTTTTGCCGTTCACTATTAAAAAGACAATAAAAGCTAGGTTTGTGACCGAATGCGGTAGGTCAAGATTCATTCTCGATAATCCTCTGTAGGTCATGATCGTAAGGTATACTGAAATTTCACAGAGGTGTTCCGGAACAAATCTGAACACCTAGTATATTGTAATAGAATGAGTTGAGGTAAAGATTTTATAATATCAAAGAATAGGCAAATTTGGGAAAATAAAATTGGTAAAATTGATTTTAAAGAAATAAATTATAAGTTGAATAAGTGTGATCAATAGGATTATTATGGTTGATACTGAGAAAAAGATAAAATAAATAAAAATTAGTATATGATAAATTAAAAATTTTCGTAAAAAATTAATTTCAAACAAAATTTAAAGAAATATAATGTAATAAAGTATAATAGTAATTGAAAATGTGATTTGTAATAAAAATTTGGATTACCAGAATTAGAAAGTGATTTAAAAAAAATAGTGGGTCATGAAAAGAAAAAGAGTGAGGTAACTAAAAAAAAAGAAAAAGAAAAAATTAGGAAGCTGACAGCTAAAGTTTTGAAAATAAAATTTTTAATTTACAAACAAATGTATTCAATAAAGAAAAACCATTTATAAGAAGGAGGAGAAGAAAATAGTCTTAAGAACTAAATTAATCCGTCACGACAGGGAATAGTAATATAGAAATATCAGCAAGGAGACAAACAACAAGGAGTTATATGACAGATGCCAAGTCAGGAATAGAAGTTGTGCTAAAAGGTACAGAAAAGAAATAGAGCAGATAAAGGACCAAGAAGAAAATAAATTAGTGTATCAGACAGTGGTAAAGATGTATAAACCCCTAGTATAATACAGACTTGTGTTAAATTTAATATTTAAATCCAAATCTTGGATATTGTTATTTAGTTTAAGTTAGAGTAGAGGAAGTGGCGTAGGTTTAATTTAAGAATATTTTTATTGATAGAAGATTGAAAAATTTTGGATTTATAGCAAAATAAATTAAGTGTTAGCCAATCACATAATTTTTATTTTAATTTGTAATATATTGGATCAGAGTAATTAAATGAATTAGAAAATTATTTTTATGAGAAATAGAATAACTGTGGTCAGTTAAAATTCAAATATAAATTTTTTTGTCTTTTCCTTCTCAAGATTAAGTATCTAAATTCATTAATCAGTATAATATTTTAAAATCAAAATACTAAGCTTCTCAGAACCTTACCCTGAGGTAAGACTACTCATATTAGATAAAAATTTGCTTGAATCTTAAATTATTATTTTTTTTTTTTCAAACAAAGACTTTCTCAATAAACATAACAAACAAAATTTGAATTAAATTATAACTATATGCTCATGTGAGCTGGCGCCCAGATAGTAAAGAAGAAAAATAAGATACAAAGAAGAAGAAGCGAAGCAGAATAAGTAAATACAGGTTAGAAAATTACCATCTCACAAGAATTTATAACAATATATAAAATAATTTCACGTATCTCGATGCAGTAGTATGGTACTATGCAAAATAGTCTTAATAGGTAAGTGTCTTTTTACACTCCACACACATTTAAAAGTCAGAACTAGATAGAAAAAAACATCTTCATAACAACAAATTGTTTTCGATTGAGGAAACAGTTATCACTTATCGCGTAAATAGTAACAAATGATAAAAATTAGTAACTTCCTCTACCTAAAGTGACACTTGCGAGAATAAAATTTTCTAGAGTTCGATTATCCAAATCTTTCTAACATCCCATCCAGGCCCCGGTTCAAGTTTAAATATATGCTAGAAATTGCCAAATATTTATAATTTCTTTTGAAAGGTTAGGGAGAAAACAGTAATTAAAAAAGATTAAGTATGTGTAAAATGAAAAAGTATTGCGTCTCCGGTTCTTAGTTTTGTCATATTTAATTTCTGCAATTTTAAAAGGAAAACAATGTTGAATGTCATATCTTTTGCAGTCTCTAAACGAACCTGCCATTAGTGGCACTTGCGTGCTGCTATACATGCTTTCCCTAACCATTTCATTTTAATAATTAATAATGGCGTGTGCCATGAAATCAATTTTTAACCGGTTTAAGGCGCCTTAGGGATGATCTGGAAAGCACGATGACTCCTACAATTCGAATAATTTGGTGATAAACGTAGAACAAATCCTTATCTTAACTGCAACAGCCATAAACTGAGTCATTTGTGGAAAAATTAACAACCAGATGTCGAGAATGAGTAATGAGCAAATAGGAGGCAATGCTACTGGCATGGAATTTATATTTGGTTGAAAGTCAGATCTTTGTACAGTAAATTCGTTGTTTATTTTGTCTTGTACGAACAATTCTAGCGTAGCTATAAACAACGTGGCACGTTCTCCATAGTTGTATTAAAATTTTACATTTCAAAATGACCCGCTAAGGCGAACAATATTCGTGCCGAACATATGTCTGGACAATATAGCGTTCCTTAACACAAAGTAATTTGTAGTAAAATTGAAAAAGAAATAAACATGTTGAAAACATATGCTATGTTGACAAAATAAGCAACGTTTTGATAAAATGTGCAGATGCCAGAAGTACCTATATATAAATCAATCCGGTTTACCACTGTAAATTATACACCGGGGGTATTTAAATGTAGTATGTAGTAAATTACACCTTAGGTTCTTAAGGTTGCTTCATTTGAGAAGCTAGAGGGTATTTATGTTTAAATTAAACAAAATATTTTTGTCTGTAATTGTAAAACTATTGAATCTTATGATAATAGCACGTCACTGGAATTACATATTATTGAGGTGAAACTGTATTTGATGGTAAAGGGGTACATTATAGTATCTTTATTTTAAAACAATTTGATTTGACTACATACATTGTTTTTAAGGAGATAAGTGGATTTTACCGTAGAAGTGAAAGTTGGTAAGTCAGGTAGCTTACCTCCCTCGAGTTATAAATGCATATTTTATGAACAAATAAATAGAAATATTTGATAAACATTACATTTTATTAATTATTATAAATGAATATTTATAGTAATTGTAACTATTACATTTAGTAACATTTATAAAATCTGGATAATTATTTCCCTCAGATTTACTGAATGTCAGATTTTTCTCAAAATGATTTGACAGCTCCGTTTCAGTCACCGAAGGCTCAATATTATCTGATTGTATTAATACAACTGTTA
The DNA here is from genome assembly GCF_000390285.2 of Anoplophora glabripennis. NCBI lineage: Eukaryota > Metazoa > Arthropoda > Insecta > Coleoptera > Cerambycidae > Anoplophora > Anoplophora glabripennis. The sequence continues at coordinate 397,218 of NW_019416272.1, read as the reverse complement.
GCAACATAACTTTCTGCAATTGTGGCTGATTTCTACCCACTATGTCTCTTGATTACCTAATTAATACTGGCTAATACATCAACTCCTGTATTAGCCAGTAACGTTGCCGATGTTCTTCGGAATGAATGGCCTGTATATGTTTCAGGATGTTCTAGTTTTAAAAACTGTGCAATCTTATTAGGAATCATAGAACGGGTATTCTTGCCGACTGGTTGGTTGTAACATCTACCTGCTTGATAGCGCATAATAAAGCGTGCAATTTCGGTTTTAATTTCCAATCTAATCTTGATATATTTCTTGAGAATTTCTAGGTGAGAAACAGAACCCAGAAGAGAAGTATTTGTAAACGTACGTGACATACCATTTTTAGAATTTCGAATTGTAACTACAATAATGCCATCGAAATTTTTGAAATTGACGTTTGCATAACTCATCAGAACGGCATGCTTCTGAGATGCCTAAGACCGTCACTACCTTCATTAGCAAATATGTGTCATCGGGTGCCTGAACGAGAAAATCGTTGACTCGTTCTCTTGTAAAAACGTTTGACCTTTTAGGTGTATAGCCGTCATTCTTACGTTTCAAAAATGCTCTCAGCTTGGGGTATTTTGATATATCCACGTTCTCCTTTATGAAAATAGTTGACTTAATCCTTGAGTATTCACTCCACAAACTCGCCGGTGACTCTAAAATTCTTGACTTCTCCATGAAATATGCTAGTAGTGACATTTCAGAAACACCAGTATATGCTCGTCCGTAGCACACTTTCGACTTCTCGGGCAATAAAAGTTCTAAGGCAGCATTTGCTGCACTTTCTCACTCGTTTAGAAATAATAATTCAAAATCAGCAAAAATTGCAACTTTTATGTAGCTTTATTTATAAACACCTTAGAAACGACAAGATCCAAACAACCAAGGCGACTTTGCAAGATTTATTTATAATGTCAAAATTAATTGATTAAGAAATGTCAAAAAATAAAACCCAATCTCTAGTTCATGAACCATAAAGAACTGTGGGATCAGATAAAATGTTATACACCACGTAGCAGTTAAGTATAATTTACCAGTCTCGGACTGTATTGCCAGCCTTCGCTTCGCTCGGGCGCAAAATCGTCCTCGATAATACTTATCGCCTTTATGGTGTAAATAACTATTTTGCATTTTATCTTAAACAAATAAAGTAACATTTGACTTAACGATATTTATCCAGATTATCAGATCTTGGATCCTGTGCTCCATCGTATAAAAACATCCTGTGTATTACAAGTTGATATTTAATATTTTAAAAATAAAAACAGTTACATAAATAAAGTACTTTTACAAGACGTCAAATAAAATAATTATGAAAAATATATTAATATAACGGATGATTTCATAAAGCTGATCTATCTACAAATGAAGATTAATTGCTTACAAATGCTACTTTTAAACATATTTATGAACTACAGTTATAATTTCATAGTTGAAGAAGAAACATGACAATCCCGAAATCTCTTCAATAAACTGAATCAAAATTTGCAAACACTTGCAGTAACTACGGAACTGAATTTATTTAATCGGCCTACTACCTAAGTGGTAAAATATTAAATGATTTTCTTTTCAATTCAATAACATAATATAAAATGCAAGGTATATTTTGCATACATTTTCATAGTTTATTTAATAAATAAGTAAAGTACAGCATATAAGGAAAGGTATTTATCAGTCTACGAAATATAATAAAATCGCGCCTCGAGAGCTTGTTTATAAAAATTGTAGTCATTAATTAATAATTACACCATGACTATCACGTTCTGGTAGACAGATCATAAACTAGTTTTCATAATATACTCATGTACAGGCTTAGATAATTAACCATAATTATTTCTGTAGGCCATGTGACACATATTTGTTAAGGAATGTTATTTCGAGATTGGTTATGTTTTGCCAAACTATAAAGCGGATAAAAAATATACAGCAGTTTCCCATGAAGAGATAAAGTAAAAAAAAGTTTAAAAATGTTACGTACAGTAATAATATTTCTAATTTTAACCATCTAGAAATGTTTTAAAGGACTAAATACCTAGTATGGATAGGTAAAATATTTAGTCATCTAATGATCTTTTCAAGACCGCTGAAATCTAGTTTCTCTTGAACAGCCGGTTAGATCTCATCATTCTCAGATACTGGTATATTACGTATATGGAATTATAAAACACTTTGTACTCGTTCCAATATATCGCAACCTTGTTTGCAGGCATAACCTTAATCCACATTTGCTATTATGGGACTTTACACTTCGGTATTGGTTCTCAGAGCATAGTCGGATATTTTTATGTCAATAATATAAAATGTAAGAAAGTCGTCTAATATCCTGAGGATATTGGCAAAAATATTGGAATTGCCTACGTACAGGGTGATTCATAATGTCATTAATTTGACCACGTATTCGGAAGGCCTAATAGAGACAGAAAATCGAAAAAAGTTATCTCTAATCTAATCTTAACTTCCGCTAGTTCGGCGCCCTCACATTTTCTGACCGGAAAGTGAAACAGCTGATTCGTCTTGAATTTTGCTTGGTTTCAAAATCAAATTGCAGCAGATCCTAACTTTATTAACAAATTGTTGCGCGATTGAGTGTTCTTTTAGCCGTACTGGGATTTCCAATAGGTAAGTACCATACTACTCTTAAAAAGCAATAAGTCACTAGATATACGTACTGCAAACTGTATAATTAATTGATCATAATACTAAGAAGTCTTATTCCATTAAAAAATACAGTGAACGTTAACGTTAACAATATTAAAAATACTAAATTGTAGTAACCTAACATTCGAAAACAATTATTATCCTTATATATTTGTGTTTATTAACAAAGAGATCTGTTTATTCCTTGACGTTCACACGCATTAAAAACGCAGTAAAAACTAGGTTAGTAACCGACAGAGCGTTCGAACGTTGAAGCGAAACAGCTGATTTCCCCAGTCGTCTTGAATTTTGCACTTCGTTTCAAAATCAAAATGCAACGGATACCAATTTTATTTAAAAAGTACTATGGATGGATGAATGAGTGTGTTTTTAATCGTACTGTCATTTTAAATAGGTAGGTGCCAGGTACCAAGAGTAATACTCTTTGAAAAGCAATAAGTCACACAATAAGATATACCTACTACAAACTGAATTGAACATAATACTAAACACCCATATTCAATTATAAAACATAGTGAAAACAGTTTATTCGTTGTCGTTCACTATGGATTAAAAAACCATTAAAAGCTAGGTTAATGACTAAATATTACGGTAGGTCAAGATTCACTCTCGATAAATCTTCGTGAATCAGCGGCCAGTAGCAGTCCAAAAAGGGGTTTAAATAATGATTTGAAATTTTTTTTCAGTGTAAATATGCATTTTAAAATTTTGTTTAATCATGTTCTCGGATTCTACCCATTTTTTCCTATCTTTCCTTAAAATTAATGACATTATGACTGAATCACCCTGTATATATCAGTGAGCTTTTGATAGTCGTATCTACTGTAACTGATTACAAATTGACACTTTTTAATAACATTAGATGGAAGGCATATACGAGTATTTAAAAAAATACCGTTGTCCATTAATTCGATTTTTAAAAGGATGCCAATTTTAAGCAAGTCTTTGTCCACGTGGCTATCAGAAACAAGAATAGAAGATAATATTTTTGGAAGGTTTCTAGCACTATTCAGGTAAGTGTTTTTTCATTAATATCTACTTTTTGGATAGCTTATTTTTATTTTAGACAGATTAACTAGTTTGTCTATTTTTAGCATTTGTATAACGTACAACTTCATGTAATATTTAAAATAAAGTAAAAATGAAAAAATATAGACTTCATGGATATTTTCATTTTATATTGTAAAATTAAAATGAATGCAACAAACAGCATGAAGGCAAGCAAATGTTTTGCAACCATTACTTATATTTCCTACCCAACCTTATACAAAGGAATTGTAGACATCGTAGACTATTATTTTCAACAGTTATTTACATGTTACACTTTACTGTAATAACTGGTATTTAGAAAAATAGTATTTCTTTATGGAAAGAAAATATTTCGTTCAGGTTTGTTGTTAGATAGACATAGAATAGATTGATACCTATACTACTACATAATATAATACATGATCGTATATATTGATAATAATATTGAAACAAGGCTTCAGATCGCTAACTTAAAAATGTTACATATCTATTGTAAATGCTATTCCATTTATTACTTACAGTTTGACGTCAGAAAATCTACATAGCACGATTCTATTCCTTAATTATCTTTATTAAATATTTAGCAACCATAGTCAAATCTTGACCTAAAATTTATGTATATACGACATTCCATTAATCTTGGTAGATCAATTCGGACGCGTCAGTCACATATCGTTTCCGATAAGAGTATTACAACCGAATTTTGGGACTATGTATTCAAACAATAAAGATATTGAAATGGAAACAGCGCAACTATCGCTTAGATAAAAAGAATTGTTATATTAACATTGTACAGTAAATATTTGGAATGCATGAATAATTAAACTTGCAATTAGTCATTTCTTGATTCATGTTTCAGATAAAAAAATGCAGTCTGCATATTACTATTCTCATATCTTAATCTCTTCTAAGATATGTTTCCAAATACTGGTTTTCTGGCAAGTAGGTATAAGAGAAATGTATTATTGTTATTAAAGAGAGAGAGATTAAGAGAGAAAACGAATTCAATTCTATACAGATTCCACATTGAACTAATGCTATTTCGATTTCCTTGCCTGCCTTTTATCAAATGCCTCAAAATAATGTCAGAACCTTGGGTTGCGTATTAGCAACATTAAAATAATTATCAACCGCTGAAGATAAGCAGGAACCGTTATAAATGTTTGCAGAGCCTCGTTATTGCTGTTTATTGTGTCTATAAATGTTAATCCGAATAATAAATATCCGAAATTAAATATTGAAAGTGCCAGTCTTTCGTTTGTAAAGAGTTCAAGAGAATGAATATTATCCTAATTTTCTAAACAACCATAAACTTCCAAAAGAAAAAAAGATAGGACTCTATTTTCAATGATTTTTCAGCATATCATATTTTTCAAAACACGTTGGATTAAGTGAAACCTAGTAAACAATTTTTTCATTTATTTAATATCAGAACTGAAAATTACCATCCAATCGTAATACTAAATAATGTAATAAAGTTCTTTTGATTATTTAGACTCAAAGATCGATAAATTAAAAGAGAAAGAAACGTTTTCTTTGAGAAGAAAATCCAAACTTAAAAATTACGTTTTGCCTAGGTTTATCTGGTATTTTGCACCTGTAGAAAATTAATCAAATAAATCCTTACATGAACAGGATCAGTCAACGGTTATTTTTATTTGCCTAATATTTTTTTTGCCCAATCAAAATACTCACACTGAAAATGCAGACAAACAAACAAGACACTTTGAAAAATGTATCTTTTTCATTATCAAAACCTATAACGATGATTAAGATTTGATAATTTAATAGAAAAAGAAGCATTATTGTAAGTTTACGTTAACAATAATTGTCATAATGTCTCTGACATATGTGTATTTTGTATTTTTTTTTCTACTTTTTTCAGTGAGAAATTTTTGGTTAGACACGAATACTTTAATAAAAATAATCCCTGATCCTTTTGGCACAAGAATTTGTTTAATTAATTTTTGTCACAAGCGATAAAATACCCCCAAAAAATAAATAGAGGATAAATTGAAACTATGCGACAAATAGGTAAATAACCTCAAGCAGTATTCCAAAATCAATCAAAATATGTTACAAAGTTGAGGCAAAATTTTACCTAGGCCCGAATGATTCTAGTTCATAGTTGCCACTTTGTCTTATAAATAAAATGAAAAAAACAATAGTAACAACTTAAACACTCCATATCTCGGAAACCGAGCATTGTTTATTTTACAGTCACCAGATAATATGTGAGCATTGCATTTTGCAACACCCTGTATATTTGTAATAAAATACTTTAAATTTAAAAAATTCGATCAGCTGATTGTGAATTAAAGTGCTTTTAACAAACGAACTGAAATTTTCAAAACATTAAGCAAAAACACAATAGAAAAATTTAATATTACATTAAAATCATTTTTCAGAAAATAGCTTGTAATAAAAAAAATAAGTGCGATCTTAACTGATTTAAAATTTTAATACGAAACAACGTCTACTCTATACTTTTGATTTTGTATAACAACACTTTCGTCAATAACTTTGAAATATTTTACGCAAAAATATTGATCCAAGAGAATTAAACAAAGCACAATACTAATTTGAGAAATTTTATACAAACTCACCTTAGCTCCTACTTGATTGCCGCATTGGCCGGCTTGTAAGTGTACGATTTCCCTCATGATTGTACCGGAGCTGGAACTGTTCTGGAGTACTGTTTCTAACTGAACTGACAGCTAATTCGTCAGTAGCTTGGAGCGACAGTGTCGCCTGGGGCTTCGGACTGGAAGAGGGAGGCCCGCCGTCAGTAGCGCAGATGAGCTAGAGGCCAGAGACAGTGCTCCCCAAGAAAATTATTTTTTTTATAACAACCGAATAAATATATCAGAATAGGGTTGTTATCCGTTTTGTGGTACAATTTCTTCCGAAATTTTTAAATAATATTTTGTATCAAATTAACCTTTTCTATGAAAGTACAGTGTGTTGTAAATGTACACTTAAGTGACTAATCACTATTATTGGTCGTTGTTGGTACTGCTCATTTACCAATAAAACATTATTTAAATTTCGCAGAAACTGCTATTAAATTGAAGCTTTTGGTCAGTATGATGCACCTGCTAGCTCTATAATTGTTGATTTAATAAAAAAAAATTGAACCTTCTGACAGCGTTCATGAGGTAAAAATGTTAAATATTGGTCGCCCAGCCAGATCAAAAGAAAACTGCTAGTCATAGCTAAAAGTGTTGCTGAAAGTCCCTATACACATGTGGAGAATCAGGGAAATAAGAAGACCTCCACAGGTACTTTTGCGAGTAAAGGTCTTGTCCTGAAAGTGTAATTGGCAAAAGAATTGAAGCCGGTAGACCATGGACAACGCCGTAGCTTCGCTGGCTGGATGCTGGAAATTTTTAAAGATACCAGAGTTGAAAGAGATAGAGGTAAAAAAGACAGCAATTTACGTGGGCAAAGGCTACCGTTTTTCGCATATGGTTAACTTAGGTGCGTAATTATTATTTTAAAACAGACTAAACTTGTAGTATAACTTAAATGAACAACTGAACTGTTCAACTACAAAATAGTGTAATGAGTAGTGAGTGAGAGAAGTAGAAAATTGATAGCATATGCGGTTGTCTTGTCTTAAATTATGAGGTAATTAAGATTTTTTTAAGAACGACAAGGGTCTCTGGCAACATTGACAAAAACTCTCGCATGGTTTTGAAGATCCCAGAACAACGGTTAAGGTATCTACCTAATGATTCACTACAAGTGTGGAAGTTTGGTGCGGTTTTTTGGGCTAGAGATATCTATTTTTTATTTAGGTTGGTGCCACTGTTACAGTGAAAGGACTGCGTTATTTATTGGTGATTACTGACTCTTTTTGGCCTGTAATTGATGCTTTGTCGTATGTCTATTTTCAGCAGAATGGTGCTGTGTGTCACACAAGTCGGGAAGCAATCGAGTTGTTGCATTTTTGGAAATCCATTTTCCTGGCCGTATTATTTCTCGATTCGGAAGTTTGAATTGGTCGTCCACATCATGGAATATAAGGCTACTGGTTTTTTATTCCAGATGTGATCCAAGCGCTTAATGATAATTTCGGATCTGTTATTGATGAAATAAAACCTGCATTATGCGAAAAAGTGACGAACAATTTCGTCAAATGGCTGAGTGAGGAAATTCTGAGGTGGCCATTTGTCAGATATAATTTTTCATAATTATTGTATTGAAATAAAATATAAATGTTTTTCATAACAAATATGTTTTCTTTTTTCCATTTGAAATATGGATTCAATTTGGATCACTCATAATCTTAATTGTTAAATGTTTCATAGACAATATTGCCTAATAAGTTACTACTTTTTTAAATTACCGTTCACTTCATTAAAACTTCGTTAGCAGGTTTTCTTTAAAAAGTTCGAGAAACTCATTGGCCTACAAATTATACACTTTTTACAGTTTTCAAAAATGTTGCCCTTTGTTGTATAATGAAATGTAAATGTAAACACATTATAGACAATTTTTTAAATTTTTGGACAAGATATTTTGGAAAATAAGTACCTCTATACTAATACGAGGGCGTGTCAATAAGTCCGTGACTTTTTGAATGAAACACAGGTTTTTATATAAAAAGTAATTTAATTTTTCAACATAGTCTCCTTTGAGTTCTATACACTTAGTCCAACGTTTCTCCAATTTTTTTATCCCTTCCGAAAAATATAATTTGTCGAGGTCATCAAAATAGGCATTTGTTTGTGAGATGATTTCGTCGTTGGAGTCAAATCTCTTTCCGCCGAGCCATTTCTTCAAGTTTGGGAACAAGAAATAGTCACTCGAGGCTAAATCTGGAGAATAGGGCGGATGAGGGATTCGTAACCCAATTCATGGATTTTTGCCATGGAAACTGCACATGTGTGCACCCTTGCGTTGTCCTGGTGGAAAAGAACTTTTTTCTTGGCCAAATGCGGTAGTTTTTTTTTCAATTCCTCATTGAATCGACCCAGTAAGTTGATATAATATTCGCCATTGATCGTTTTCACCTTTTGAAGGTAGTCAATGTGGATTATACCGCGTGCATCCCAAAAAACGGTCGCCATGACTTTATTGGCTGACAAACCCACCTTTGCCTTCTTTGGCACCGATTCACCCCGAGAACCCACTGTTTTGACTGCTGTTTGGTCTCCAGTGTGTTGTGGTGGATCCACGTTTCGTCCACGGTTACGAAACGGCGCAAAAACTCGTCCATATTGCGGTTGAACAACGCCAAACATTCCTGCGAAATTGGCACACGGTTGCGTTTGTGGTCGATTGTGAGCAAACGCGGCACCCATCTTGCGGAAAGCTTTCTCATACCCAAGTGATCATTCATGTGAGATGCCTATGGCTTCCACAATCTCTCTCACTTTCAATCTCCGATGGGCTAAAACCATATCGTGATTTTTTTCAATTGATTCGGATGTAGACTGGGCGTCCAGAACGTTCGGCATCTTCCGTGCTTGTACGGCCACATCGAAATTCAATAAGCCACTTCTTTACCATGGAAATGGATGGTGCAGAGTCCCCATAATATTTATCAAGCTTAGCCTTGGTTTGAGTGATGTTTTTTTCCGCAAATAATGCTTAATGAGCACACGAAATTCACTTTTTTCCATTTTCTTCTCAAAACGCGCGGTAGTCTGCTATCAACGGCTGCCAAACACAAACTAAATGACGCAGCTTGTTCAAATTTAGACAGGAGTTAACTGACTGTTGCCTGTTGACAGGAGCAGTGTTGCCATTTCAATTAAGAGGCGGGAAATTTAAAAAGTCACGGACTTATTGACCCGCCCTCGTAACAATGTAAAAATTCTTCAATAATCTGAAAATAAGAATTTGGAAACTAATAAAATCGAATCCCTGTTTTCGAAAATAATTCTCCGCCACTGGAGGGCCCGAGGAGTCAGTCACTCCCATCTCGTATTTCATTTTTATAAAAAAAAAACATAAAACCCACTGGGTTAAATTTGCACACAACTCGAAGAGTTATTCAAGATAGGCCGACCATTTAACTAAAATTATTTATAATTTACAAGATATCTGTCACTGTTTATATTAGTCTATTTTTAGCCAGTCCATATACCGGGTGTTGACCCCGAGACTGATTGCTTATAAAATAAGAGAACTAAAGAAATATTGAATATGCTCTAATTCATAGGTTTACAAAACAATATGCATTGACCTAAGACATTGTTGTATTTAATCCTTTTAGAGCGTCAACCGGCAACATTATACAGAGTATAATCACTCGAGATTGATTTTTCTGTAGTTCTAGTAAAAACAAAATATCTCAAAAAAGTTGCACCGCAACAAAATCTTCACGTTTCAAATTTTAAATTATACAAGGTACACTTGTGCTTTAACCCTGTTTGTTTCCAATTTCTCAAATAGAAAAAAAACAAATATCGAGTCTAAGGACCATTTAGGTGTTGCTATTTTTAATTGACGTTTACAATACCCTTGAAAATATCAAATATCTCCGAAACTAAACATGATAACAAGATGTGGTTTTCACAGTTCGTTCAAGCGTGAAAAAATCTGACCTTCGTTACGTTTTCAAACGTGGATATCTTGATTTTTTCAATGTAATGTTAATATGAACAGCCAGGTGAAGAGTAGATTTTCTTTTTATTATTTAAAGCATCTTTAGTGTACGAGATATCAGAAGTATTTCAAATTTTTTTGTAATAAGAAATAGATACTTACCAGTTATAAAACCCTAAAAAACCTAAATATTAAAAAAATAATGGTCAAATAAATAACCAACAATAAAACAATCAATAAATAAACACGTGAAATTTATTAGAAAAGTACTAAATAGTTTTAACATAACTGTCTGAATGAATATGGCTAATTTTTAAGTTTAATGTTTAATTGAACAACAACCTATAGCATATTGACTTTTTAATTGAATGTATAGCAGCTTTCTCCATTTATCTGTTCATCTTGTTAATTAAATTTGCATATTTCGGTTCAATGGTCCATTTGTTCAAATCTCTCGTAACAGACCAGAAAACAGTAAATTAGGTCACCTAATTTTTTAAAAACAGTTATTTATAAATTTAAAACAGGTTTCATCGAGACTAAAATAAATAAGAAACAAAGCAGAGCAAATAAATTTAATTATTATATAATTCATATTGTTTACAGGACTTTACAACTTCTCATATCACGATAAGTTTGAAGGTCTTTTTCAAGTTTTCTCCCTCGGAAATTTGTTGTTATTTCTAAAGACTTTTAATAATTAATTCGTAATATTAATCATTACCAATGCATTTTCAGTAGAGCTCTAATTTAATTATCAAAAAGTCATAGTTGTATTAAAAATGCTTTAGTAATAATTAATTAAATAATTTATTACGCGAGATCAATCACAAGTACAATATTGAGTGAACTTTTGTTAAAATCTAGGATATAAAAAGTTTTAGGCAGTATGTCTGCAAATATAAATAATATATTATTATACCTATATTATAATAACCTTTATAAATAATTTTGATAAAACAGAACTATTTCTGTTTATAGAAGAAGCTGATAAAGATTCTAAATATTTTTAGAGTGATCAAGAGTATGTTGCTTTGGTATCAGAAACATCAGTCATGGAATCTGAAGAATATGTTCCTTTAGGTGAATTTGCAAAATATTTTTTTTTCTGAGCTCGGTTTTCACTTTTTTATACCTATATGGAAATATTTATTTTCTTGCTACATTAAACTGTAATTTTGTTTTTTTTATGTTTTTTAATAAAATATATTTAGCTTTTACTTATTTTTTCAATTTTTTCTCCAAATTTTCTGGTGTTTTGTTAAATCGCTGGTTGAAATCTTAATTTAATAAAAAAAATTGGTATGAATCCTATTCACACCTTTTATTTCCCCAATCAAGCTAATTCCTAATGAAAAAAAAAACTTGCTGCAGTAAGCAGGGGTCAAATTAATTGCATCATTTCACTTCCTCTCAATGTTTGTGGTACTCAGAACTGTTCCAGTGTCACTGCATTTATTTACACATTCAACAAAACATATAAACATTTCATTCGTATTATGAAACACGGTACTACGCTTTGACGAAATATACTTTACCTCCTATTTGTGTTCGGAGCAGCATTTTTCGGGGCTAATGGACTAGTACTTAAATTAACACTAATTTTTGCAAGAAAGATCTGTGAATTAAATCGATGCACTAAACAATTTAACCAGTACAAGGTGCACAATTATAAACTTAAATGCTAGCTTTTTTTACTTTGGCAAATCGTTCTCCTTTGGTAGGATTATGTATCAGAGTGTAGACCATCACTTGCCAAGAATTTCTAACTTCAGGACGACCTTGAGGATATGAAGAAAAACCAAATACATCAAAACGATCTTGATCTTTAGTATAGTAATTTCAGGGCTCATGACCGTGTAGCTCCACGATACATCTAAGTTCCTCCAATTAACTTCTCTCAAAAACTATAAAATATGTCAGAGAAAAACGATATCAGAAATCATCTATGAAAACATCCTTAAAATACAATAAAATCGTCACAGTTCCGTTTCAGATTACATAAAAATCCTTCAAGTTCGCTGTTAATACATAAATCGTCCAAACCACCTTCAAAATATTTAAAAGACTACAGAATGAATATTAGAAATTCATCAGAAACTTTTAAAAATACCTACTTCAAAAACCATTAAATACGATGTACAGGGTGTTCCACCTAAGAGGGATTCTTCTGTAACTCTATAACTGTCAAATTTATAAAAAAAAAATGGTCTGGAATTATGTGGGTCATGTAATGAAAATATTTTTAGCGTTACAAGGTGTTCCATATTGCATGGGCGCTACATAACTTTGTTATTTTAAATAGCACACCCTGTATATTATTGCGTTTTTTAATTCCTTGGTTAATATTAAGTAGAGTTTACTAAATGTACACGGTGTTTAAAACTTACCGTTTTCGAGATAATCAGTTGTTTTTGAAAATAATCACGATTTCAGCTCTCTAAATGAGGCCTAGATAGACTTGGAAATACTGAGACCTACATTTAATAATCTTACGAGCTGAAAAACTTTTTTTCAAGTGGAATGACCCACATTAATACTCATGGGTGAATGCTAAGTTGAATGCCTTTTCGACTGATATAAGATTGTCCATACTTATCTTTAAATCAGAAAAATCAGTTTTTTTTTCTAAAGTCCGAAAAAGTAACTATGTAACAGCAGTTCTCACATTTTATCAGGTCTGGGACTGGCAGTGTCAATATTTACTAGCATGTTTAAAAAGTGGTTTTGACAAACAAAAGTAAACCACTAACAACAACTATGTAAAACAAAACGCAAAACGAAACAAACTGAAACTCGGAACACAACAAGGAGAAAAATACTTGGACCGCTGATTTACGCTTCATTTTGATTAATACATAAACGGATTCGGTTATTAAAAGACTGTTCAACAGTAGTAGCCGTAGTTAGTGGTGTAACGTAAACTTTGCTTTTTATAAATCCCCATAAAAAGAAGTCGCAACTTGTCATATATGGACACCTTGAAGGCCAACTCACAGGTCCCCCCCGCCCAATCCATCTGTTTCGTGTAAAAACTGACGAACCGCATGCAGCGGTATTGTGAGGTGGAGCACCATCATGTTGCATCCATCTTCTCCGAAGTGTAGCTAAATAAATGTCGCCTAACAAATCTTCCAGAGTCTTAAAAAGTTTAAATAAACTGCTCCAGTTAGATGCTGGTCAAAAAAGAATGGTCCAATGACATGGGTTCCCAAAATTGCTCCCCACACGTTCAAAGACCATCGTTGGCTATGAGTTGTCTGGATTTACTGTGTCATAATAATGGCAATTATGACTATTAACGAAACTATTTTTATGAAAAGTAGCCTCATCGGAGAACATGACCCGTTTAAAAAAATCATCATCTTTTGATTTAACATTTCAAGTGCCCACTGACAAAACTCCAATCTCCGCTGAAAGTCTACTTTTAGTAACTCTTGGTGTAATTGGTTGCGATAAGGATGTGCTGTGCTGTGCTTTTGTAAAATCCTATGTATCGACGTTGTACTAATACAATTGCAAGGTCTTCTTGACGCTGATACATAGCTACTTTTTCGGACTTTAGAAAAGAACCTTCATTTTTCTGGAAAACTGTTAGAGATAAATATGGACAACCATATATCAGTCGAAAAGGCATTCAATTTTGCATTCACCCATGATAATTAATATGGGTCATTCCATTTAAAAAAAAAATAAGTTTTTCAACTCGTAAGATTATTAAATGTAGGTCTCTGTATTTCTGAGGCTGAATAACGTACACATATTGGTCACAGATGACAAGATAGAGTAATTTATGCCAAAACGAACTGTGAAAACTACAGGTTTCTAACTCTTACGGTTTAGAGACGCTATTTAGCCTCATTTAGAGAGCTGAAATTGTGATCTTTTTCAAAAACAACTGATTATCTTGAAAACGGTAAGTTTTAAACACATATACATTTAATAAAGTCTACCTAATATTAACCAAGGAATTCAAAAATGCAATAATATATAGAGTGCTCCATTTAAAATAACAAAGTTATGTAGCGCCTACGCGAAATGGAACACGCTGTAAAGCTAAAAATATTTTTTTTACATGGTTCACATGATTCCAGGCAATTGAAACCATTTTTTTACAATTTTACAGTTAGAGAGTTACAGAAGAATCCCTCTTAAGTGGAACACCCCGTATGTGGGTACACTGTAATACCCCGAAAATCTTGAATACGTCAAGATACCATAAAAACGCAAAATATCTGAAAATAATTCGAAATTGAAAATTTTCAAATAACGTGTAGATATCTCCAATAATCACAGTCAATGACCGGATGTTATAGGTCAATGACACGTGAAAGATTAATGTCCTTAGTCATCCGGGGTCACTGATCTTTAACTTCTAGGGTCACCTTTGGGCCAGGGGTTATTGATTTTTGGTCTCTAGGTCATTGATTAGGCGTCGAGGTCATTAATCTTTGGCCCCCAGGGCTATTGACTTTTAACCCCGTTCAGTAACCTTCGGCCTTTCGAGACATTCGGATACGACAGGTTTTCAAGATATTGCCAAGTATATCTAGTTATTTTGCAGTGTTTTGAGGCTTTCCAGATATTTCGTCATATTTCGTAGAGTTTGAGATATTTCGATGTTTTTAACGAATTTCTAATGTAATCAATTTTAATGTATTCTGACATTACTTGATGTATTCTTAATGTGATTCGATCTATTTCGCTATACCTCCTCACAGAGGATTTAAAGACTTTATACAAGACGATTTAATGATTTTAATTTTGCTTCATTATATTGTTTGATTCTATTCGATATAATTTTATATAGGCTTTGGTGCTTCTGGATGAATATTTAGGACAGATTTATGATTTTCTTAATTAAAATGCTTTACTATTCAAATAACAGGATATTTCAAAAGTTATAATTAAAAAATCATCTAAAAACTGAACTCTATTGAAATTTGTTAATATTTAAGTCGACATTAACATACCAATAACATTCCGAGTAAATGTGATTACCCTGTATACGTTGAAGCGGATTTCTACAAATACTGGAGTCTCATATAGCCCGTTTTATAAATGAAAATTCCAGTGCAGAGAAATTTCCGCCCGATTTAGATCATGGAGAATAACATGTCAACGCGTCTGTCTGGCACAGTGGGGTGGATTATTTCTAAAATAAACGTCGTGCCCTCATGTCGCAAGTATTTCAAATATTCTCAAAATTTGTTTCTTCCGAGGTATTTCCAAACCGGGTTTTTCAGTCGCAGAAAATGCAACACATATTTTTTAATAAAATGAACACCAAATCAATCGAATAAGGATAGGAAATTTTCCAATTTCAAACATTTCCAAGGAAGTTAAGCAGATAAACTTCTCTATCAACATCTCTTACAGCAATTGTTTCTTTAATTTTATTTTTGGCCCTTCAGTTTAGTGTGTAAAAATAGATAGACAGGTTATTAGTAGCCAGCAAGTGTAAACAGTTAGAATGCTGGTCAACTCAACTCTTCGATTTTTAAATTGAATAATGGAGTGCCCAGAACTCGTATTCTTTGATTTACACATTTTTTTGATAGTACAGTCTTTCTTCCCTCTATAATAAGCTAATTATTTAAATAGCACCACACCTGTTGTCAGAATATTTTTGAAATAGAAGGTATAATAAAATAATTAACAAATAATGACCAAGAGAAAACAGTTATCAAAACATGTTGAAAAATGGAAAAGTTATAGTAATATAGAAAAACAAAAAGCTTAATAACACACACGAAGTATTCATTATAAATTTCAATTGAAGAACCAAGAGGTTGGCAGTATGTACCAGGTTTGGTCGCTGACGCAGCAACTCATTGAAATATTTAAAAAACTTATTCTCATATTTATTTAGCCATACCCATATACGAGTCTGGCCACCCAGTTGAAGAATGAGCGCGGATAAATGCGGCACAAACACAGCTGCACTGGGTGACCTGGCCATAATTTCAGTTTTCGATAAATAGTCAAGCAGCGCAGTGCAGCAATAAAGAATTTGGTGTGATTCAGGTAATTTTAATTTATTATGGGTACTTTCTATTAGTCATTCATATTACAATTGCGAAAGAGTCAAATGAACATAATAGAACTTTTTTACACATAATAATTATTATAATTTTTTGCCTTTAGCAGAAAACTTTTTTAAGGACATCTATGAAATTCATTAAATTTTATTACTAGGCGTTTTTATACATGTTCAACTGACTTCGAAAAGACTGTAGGTAATTTGAAGAAGAAATATTCAGTTATTTTTCAATTTTGAACTTTAGGGGAAATTTTTAATAACGTATCTTCGATATTCAGGAAAAAAGGAAATTTCTTTATTAGTACTGTAGTTTTTAATTGAAACTGATTTTACTTGATGGGGTTTATAAAATCGACAAATAAAAGCAATAAATATGGAACCTAACGTTTGTTAGAGGTTTAATTGAGGAATAAAATTCTCATCACGTTTCTCATAATTTCGCATTAATTCCTGGTACTGACACTTTAATGAATATATGCCTTGACGTGACTAAAATGTGATTAACCGAAATATGACGTCTATAATTTTGTTTAGTCAACAAGAGTTCAATTCCTGTAGTATTAAAATATGACTCGTATAGTTGCACCATATACGTAGAGTTAATATATACGTAGGTTAGTAGAGTAAAAATCCTTAGCTTTATATTTCAAAAAAAAAAAAGGAGACATATGTAAGAGATTTGAGTGTTCAAAAATTATTAAATTCGGAATAATTTTTGTAGTGTCGGAATATCGATTTCTAAGATTTTTGACATATTTTTTATTAATCATATCAAAGATAATATTAACTTTAATCTTTGAAATAACATTTTTTCTTTCTAATTTAGAAAAATTAGACACTGGCGCTGCTGGCTAGTTTCAAAGTATATATGACAGAAAATTAATTTTGAACAAGTTCAAACATCTTTTATATGCTCAAAAAAAGAAAAATACTTTTAGACCAGGGCGGATCTGTTTTGAGGTGAATGTGAGAGGGTCAAGTAATTTTCTTCTGGATTACCTTAAGTACAACTCACATAATAAAAGTGTAGATCCCTAGGTCTGGGCGAAGTTCGGAACATTTTCAAAATTGCAAAAATGTTTAAAAAATTTTTAAAAATACCTACTTTATCCGAGTTTTTTACTTATATCTTGGAACCTATGCATTTTGGAATAACATTGAAGAGGAAAAATGTTTTAGAATTGAATTTTCCAGAATATACTGGAAGTTAAAAATGTTTAAATTTATTACCGATGTTGCAAATAGCAATAATTGATGAAAAAAAGGCAAAATATATTTTTTTAATATTTTAATTGCCTCGAGGGCATTCTAATTTTGGTAAAAAAAACTTTTGAGCATAATAAAACAACACACCAAATTTCATTAAAATCGGTTCGATAGTTTTCGCAAAATAATTTTTTGAAAAAAAAATTTCGAATTTTCAAAATGTTGCACAGCCTCAAATAAAACATCTAAATACTTTTAAAAAATTTCACAAAGAAAAGACCGCTCAACCTTTCAAATGGTTTTTGAAAAATTGACATCGGTTGATTAGGACGACCACAGCAAATTTTAACAAAAAAAAGTTAACACTCTTTTTTTATTATTAAACAATTAGATTACATTTTATTAATTTGCAAGTTAGTTTTTTTAAAAAATTATAATTTTAAAGTATTCGGAAAGACGCTTCTTTAAACAAAAAATTAAATTCCGTTTATTGGTTCTCCAAATAAACAGAAACCACTGTTTTTTTGAAAATTGTTCATATTGCAAAAGTTTCTAAAATTTAATTGAAAAATTTCTTTAGATCAGTATGCGAAGAATTTCTTTTTCTTTTCATTAAAACATTTTTTACAGATTTAAGAGATATTAACGTAATGACTTTTAAAATAAAACACTACACAGTATACATATACAAATGTCTATACAAATATAAGTACATATTTATTATTACAAAATTACATAAATTCATGATAGAAATTAAGGGAAGTCATTATGCTTACCTACCTATAATAACCATTTTTTATACTTCCTGGAGTTCAATGTATGGACCACATATTATCTAAGTTTCCGTGTAAATTGTTTACGTGTGCTATATGAAAAAAACACATTTTTATCATAAATATTTATAAAATTCAACATTTACAGATGTGAGCTCCTGCGTTTGTGGCTATACTGGTGATTAATTGCAGTACCGTTTACCGTTAATTATTTAGAAATAGTAAACCGAATCTAGATAATTAGATTTTAAAAACTGTTAAAAAATTATTTAGGTGTAAAGATCGTTCAACCATTTTTATTATACAGGCGTTGCAGACAGAGGAATGGATGTATCATGCAATGTAAATGTATTTATTATGAAAGCAGTACTAGTAATACGAATTAATTAGTGAGAGATATGATGATATCGAGATGATAAGCACGTAATTAAATTAATAAATTAAACAATACCTAAAAGGAAATTTTATACGAACATATCCAGAGTGTGCTTCCTGGCATTTCCTTAGAAACTAAAATACTATTTTAAATCACTGTTAACCATAGTTTAATTCGGTTTTATTATTCAAATTGTAAATGTCAAATTGAACCCTTTACTGTCCATCGCCAATGGCTAATACCGATTTATAACATGCGTTTTAATTTTTAAGACGAAAATAGAAATGAGTAAAATATAACCGTTATTGTATATACAATTCACAATGTTAGGTACTTAATATCGACTTGTACAAATCATTGTTTTGAACCTACTGGCAGAGAGCGACCTACTAGTCTGTAGGTATTATGAAAACATGGCTAGTATCGAACTAGGGGAAATAAACAATTTAACTAACTACCTACACATCACTCAGCATTGTTATTACCTACCTCAGTATCTTTTTTGTGATTCTGCTAACCAGCTAGAAGTAAGTAACTACATTAGATTGCATAAGATATTTGATGTATTATTTAGAGTCGATTCTGAATGACAAAAAGTGATAATTTTTCAGCGATTGTAATATGATTTTAAATTTCAAATGTCTTTATTCGGGTCTACTGAATGTATAGTATTAACCTTTGGTTCAAACTGGCAAAATAAACCTTAATTGCTTCACAAGTTTCCAAAGAATTCGGTTGGTTGTTACAATTAAAATTCAGTAAACGGTTTCTTGTTTTAGTTCGTTGTGATCGATGAAATACAATAACACCAAATACTCTCAATGATCTACTACTACTACTACCATTGAGAGTATTTGATAACACTCATTTGAGTCATTTGAATAAAAAGTTAACCCAAAGCATGCCACTGGCAAAGGAATGATGTTTGGAAATTTAAAATAAGAGTGAAACCATTGACTAGAGAAGCTACTATCAAGAATTTTCTTCAAAAAATCTGTCCCTACTAAATAAAAAAGAAAAATAATTTCACGAAAGTTTTACATATTGCTTTGAATGGAGAAGAATGCAAGTGTGGTGACTGTCAACAGCTGCCTAAACACGCTACAGATCTCTATGCACACCAGATACCTAGTCATGGCTAATGATCATAGATGGCAATGGGAGTATAACTGCGGCAAATTAAACTCATGTTTGTTGATTAAAATTTGAGTCAAGGAAATGCTATAAAATTTTGAATTTCCACCAGAAATTTATTATTGTTCTTGGAACATAGATGGCAGAATCGGTCAAATTACAGTAAACTACACGGTAAACCAACAGCACAGCCAACGATCTTCAAAGAGGTCGCTTGACATACCAGAGAAAGGACACCGCACAAACCTTATGGAAAATGGCTTTCGGTGAAAATGGCTGAAATTGAAATATGATATAGCTCTCACCTTCCTAAGCAAAAGTTGTCATGGGCCCAAAGCGATCCTATGTGTAGGTTTAAAGATATAGAGCTTTGAAGCTAACGATTTCATAGCACGGTGCTGAATATAAGTGCAGGATAGGTGTATGTATATCTCCGTATATACAGGGCGAGTCAGGTTTTTGTAGACAAACTTTAACATGAGATAGAACACATGTTTTTAAAAAGAAAAGTTCCTATTATAAACATGTCGTAGAAGGCTTCGTTTCCGAGATACGGGGTGTTGAATATAATTTTTTTTTTCTCGAATATTCATTATAACTTATAAACGAATGCTTAGATTTTTTTCATGTTTGGGAGATAATGCCTATTAATTAAGGGGCATAAAACAATCTATAAAAATGTTCAAAAACTTGCATAGTGGCGGAGTGGAAGGGGTGCTCAACCCCTTTCTTAAACAGAACTTCTACGTCAATGACTATTTTTTCAATCAGTTAGCTTTAAAGCTCTATATCTTTAAACCTACACATAGGATCGCTATGGGCCCATGACAACTTTTGCTCAGGAATGTGAGAGCTATATCATATTTCAATTTCAGCCATTTTGACCGAAAGCCATTTTCCATAAGGTTTGTGCGGGATCCTTTAAAACTACGCGGTATATGATTTTGTTTTGTTTGTATATACATGAATTTACTCTTCAAGAAGGAATGCTTTCTAAATTATTCTAAATATTTCAGGCGAATCATATCTATGATATAGAAGTTATTCTATATAGCTCTTCAGTTAACTTATTCGACAAATTTCTGTTTTTTTTTCCAACATTTTCTTAGTAGGAGGAGAATCAAACAATGTCTCACTGCAGAAAACTTTCCTTTGGGTCTCCAAAAACATCTAAAAAAGAATATCTCATCAATAATAATTTAATACAAAAAATGAAAGTCCATCATGAAAATTTTATTATTGACAAAAATTAATTGGCCTCTCTAAATGGTTTCTGATAAGGCATCATTCCGTAACTAATTATTACTCTCTCAATGTGAGATAGTTCTGGTTCAGAAAAACTAAATTTGTCTGAACCCTTTGACATAAGGTGTTATTAATTTATTTTTTAATTTTCAAAGCGGTAGGTAGAAGTATCTATCAAATTAAAATCACTTTACAATATATCTTTGTGCTTGAACCAAAAATAGAAATTCAACTTAAAAAAAAGTTTTACCCGTTTAATATTTGAAAGTAAAAACAGTTACTGTTTAAATGGTTGCCTAACATGTTCATCTATAATTCTGAGATTATCTATATACTAGTTTTATTATTAGCCCATTAAGAAATTCTAAGTAATTTGAGGAATACATGACAAAGAAAACATAATTTTTATAGTAAATATTCAAAACCTCGTCAGCCAAGAAATTAGGAAGATTTGTTATTTGTTAAAACCTTTAGTGCAACGCTTTGACTTCAGAGTAGGTAATACATCAGAATTTTGGATATTAAAAAATTCCATTTTTAATTTGATATAAAATATTAAAGAAAATAAAAAAATATTTAAAATAATAAAACTATGAAAATCAACATATTTTTTTTATTCTTATATTTTTTAGAACACAAGATTAATTGCACTTAATAGGGTTAAATGTCAATTTGTCCAATATAAGATTAGTGTTTGTTCCCATATTATGATAATTTTCCTGAATAGTTCGAATCACAGATAAAATTTATTCGGAAATTTATTTGATAATAACAATACTTTTACTGCTTTATTTAATATATATTTTTATTTCAGGGCATTAAAACAATACGCTGAAAGTACTAACTCCATCTACATTATCGTAGCGGATCTGTTTCATTAAGTCCCTTCGCATAATTAACCTAATTAGACATTAGGCGTTGTCGCATAAATTACTTACGCTGTGTTTATTTAATTAGGTTTTCAACCACTCTAAAAGAAAAAATAAAAACATACAGTCTTCATAAATGATTACAAGCCAATGACCCGTAATTTTGTTTGGAATAGTAGTTTTTTTCCTTGTTAGCAATTAAACCAAAAAATAAAAAATTGTTAAAACAATAAGATCAAAAGTACATTACGCCAAGATTTACGGATTTTTCATTACCTATACCAGCCCTGCAAGCTCGGGGATCACGTTAAACAAAAACCATTAAATTTGTTTTCAAATATATAATGAATGAAACAGAACTTATAGCAAAAAAATAAAAGGAACAGAATTAATAAAAAAAGTGATACAGTTTTTTTAGTGCTTTAATTTAATCAAATATTTTTATATCATATTTGTGGTTCCTATCGGACTGTTTCTTTTATTTTTTCCATTCCTGGAAAATTGTTATTCAGGATTTGGTCTACGTACTGCAACTTCTTTGAGTCGTTGATAATTAATTTCCCAAATTCTCTTAAGTGATGATATAAGATTTGCAAAATTGTCCTTGAATGGCATCGATATATTTTTTGCACATCATCTAACAGCCAGATTAGCTTTGCAATTCGAATAAAAAAAATATTATTCATTTGTCCTTCACGCAAAATATACGTAGTGCCAATTTGATAATATCATAAATCATTTGCAGAATGTTAAAACAACTTTTCCAACCTATTCAGTTTTCTCTCATTAAAAATTTAGTGTTTAAATTTGAAACTCAAACTTGTACCAAACCTCAGTTACATAAATATAGGGCTATTCACATAATATTCTACCCCTTGCATCTTTTTATCTCTTTCTCTAGAGATAAATGGTGAAGACCAAAGTAACCATATGGAGATATATACCAAACTTGTTCTTTACAATAGATAAAGTCAAGATGGCCATGGAACAAGTTCCTGTGTATGGCTTTCCGCTGTTAAAATTATTGGATAAATATGTTATTAAAAGTATTCCACCATTCCAAAAGTTATCACCCTCACTCATGAACTGTTACAACATTTTCTTTCTTAGGTCATATAAATTATTAGTTCCTTCTTTGTTTACTGTATCTTCCAGAGTCTCCTATAGGCAGAACTGCATGGGGGTAAATCAGGACTTTTTGCGTTTTTATAAAAGGGTCATTTGTTTAGAACGGATTATATAGATACTATGTATTTGCTTTGGCTGTTTGCATAATATTTTGGTATATTTATTATCAATGCATAATGGATAGTCATGCAAGATCCAAAACAATAGTAGTACCATGTGACAGTTCCAATTGGCCTATATCGTATACTTGTTTGATATCACAAAAAAATATTACTAAGACTTGGGTTTGAGACAATTTTTTCTGAATAGAAAGTAAAACAAATGAGGGTGGTACTGACAGAATGTTGTGAGAATCATCCTGTACAAAAATAATTAAATTCATTCACATTGAAAAGAAATAAAATTTAATTTAAGCACTGTAAATCACCCTGTACACAAAGATCTCTAGTGTGCTTAAATAGTTCTGTAGTGAAAAGTAATGAATTAATGCAAATAAATTATGGCCGCATAAATTTGCAAAATAAATAAACCTCCGGACTTATTAGGTCAATATCATTCAATTTTTTTAGCTTCTCGGCGAATGTCCATGTCGCAAGTTCTAGATAATCCACGCGAAGCTGCGGTATTATGAAATATGTTTATTCTTGGAAGTGAAATCATGGACTTCTGCTTATCTTGTAAGTAAGCGCCTGTTTTGGATATGGCATGTATCACCTCGCTTCGAGATCTTGAGGTTTGGCGGAGGATCTGCAAGATTGAAAACCAGGTTACTAACGCTTATGAGATCCAATGTTATTATACAGTGTATGAAAAAAGTCAGGAATATTGAGTGTGGGACACAAACAACAAATAATGCTTTTCAAAATTAAAAAAATTGCCTTTATAGCTAGCTAGTGAATGCAATAAACATATGTTGGATGAACACAAAAAACAAATAGAAACATGCTTCGAAGAAAATATGTACCTATATAATATAAAGAAGCAAAATGATATTTTGAACCTATGGTACGTCAATATGAGTAAAACTCTTTATTACGCTCATCAGATTGCAATTAACAACTTTTTAGCAACTGGTTTTTGATATGTTAAAATAAGGTAATCCATATATTAATACGAAAATATACGTAACTCGTACTTCACTTAGTATAGACGTGCGACAAATCATATAATTTTTATCTTATTATCACCTAAAACTGCACACAAAATGATCATTGTTTACAAAAAAATTGTTGCAAATATTTTTGCCAGCCTCTCTATTATAGTGTTGCTATTACAGAAATATATTTTTTTAACGTGCTATTCAATTTTTTTCTTAATGGAGGCAATGAAGAAGGGCGGGCTAATTTTTTACTTTTGTGGGTTTCACTTACATATTCCTCGAAGAACTAAAAAAGAAACCAGTTTTAATATAAATTCGATTTTTAAGATGAACTGAATGTCGAAAACATTTGATTTGCGTAAACAGATTGTTATATAGTTTCTTATGTAAAAACGACTTTTCAAGTAAAACACAAGCTAAAATTTCTTTTCAAATAATTTACCTTTTATACATGATATTTAAACAAATTTTCAAAGTATACATTTTTTTTGTAATTCAACAGTTTTTTGATAGACTAAGTGAGCCATAGATGTATCTATGAATTGATGAAGAAAAACACAGCATACCGAATTGTATTAAGATATAGTTGAATTACAAAATAATATTTAAAAACAGATTTCAAAAATCGGAAGGTAATGAAATTGCACTGATGTCAGTGAGAAACAATTTTTCAGATATCTTTAACTTCACCAAGCCTAGAATATTGTGTAAAACGTTGGGTTAGGAAAGATTAGGAAATTTAAGTGAACAGTTTTCTGTGTTACAAAGTAAATTGTAGGTAAAGGGTATACCTCCATTAGTTATTGCAATTTATAACCTAGAGTCTCATCCGCATCTATCAACCATTTTTAAGTTATTTTTAAAATGGTTGATGTTTTTTGCATTTCGTAACCATCCTTTTAAATTAAAAAAAAAACATTTGGAACCCTTGTAGTTTTAGCTCGCTAAGAATATTAACTTTATCTTAGCCTGAAATTACATTCCCTATTTCGATTTGACACCATATTTTGGAAACACTCTATATTATATCAAGCGACTGAAGTGCATCACTTTATTAAAACGCAGTTTAGTGCTAAAGTATGTACGCTATTTCTCAGAAAATTATAATAATTAATTAAAATTATTTTATGCGAATTGTAATAGTTTTTATCTTGATAACTTCGGTAGCAGGTAAAACAAATAAAAATAAATTGACTTAGTTTTTAAACCAGATGTTGAATACCCAATCGTTTCCGATAGGGTTTCTGATTTCTCGGCCTACTTTTTTCTCGGGACTCGAGAATTCTCGACAAGGAATTCCCGGGAATTCTCGAATTCTCCAGAAATTTCTAAAACTTAAAAAAGTCATAATTTTGGTATTGCAATGCGAAATATAAACATGCTATTATACTTAACAATCATCATTAACATTTATTATTTATTTAGTATTTTTATTAATTATTTATATGTTTCTACTTCTACTAACAAAACTAAATTAAACTTTGAGTATCTTCTTAAAAACCTTTAACTTGTTTTTTTATTAAACACTCATTATATTTATGTTTATTTCAATGTTTTTGAATCGTAGCTTTCTTTCAATAATTATTAATAACCATTAATCATGCAGTCTTTTAATTAAACAAATTTAACCGAAGAAGTCTTAAAAAAAAACAAGCTTTAATATAAAGATACAGAAGCGTTCTTCCTATTAATTTATCACTTATAATCACAATCTTTTAATTAACAAAACAAAAATAAAATAATCAACTAAAGGAACAGGAACTAAATATTTTCATAATCAACATCAACATTAGGTATCTGCTTATAATAAAGTTTCTACACAGACTTATAACAAGGTACATTAAAAAAATAAGAATCGTCAAAGTAAACTAAAGCCTTAAAAACTTAAAATAAATAAATCATGAGCTAGTCGAGAAACCACTTTAACCGCTCAGTTATTTGTCGAGAAACGAATTGAACGCATGAACGAAACGAACTCCAATCAAGAATTTAAGACGCGCGTGATTTTTAAATTTCTCGATTTCTCGACAGTTTTTTATTGTCTCGAGTAAGGCCAGATTTCCCGGGAATTCTCGCTTCGAGAAGTGTCGACCAGAAACCCTAGTTTCCGAGAGACAGGATGTTCAAGTTGTACCAAAAAAAAGTATCTTTCAAATTTTAAAACGGTTTTGAGCCAGAGTTCTTAATTGGCATCACGGCCTTAAAAAAAAATCGTAAGCACTTCAAAACCTAAAAACTTTTTCGTTTGATTCTAAAAAAAAGCTCACGCAATCAGCAACCTACCGATATAAAATTTCAAAACCTAAACACTTTTTAAAACTTACAACAACTATTACTGCGGGAAAGCTGCACCCCCCGCCCCTCTGGCTACTCCTATGATTGGTATACGTCTTTATTTTTTTGAGTATAATAAATATATTACGAGAATATGTAAAAAAAATAATACATAAGGGGTTGAATCTTCACTCCCTTGATCACCTCGTAATATTTGTTTACGTTTATCTACTATGCCTGTGGTACTTCGTACAATTTGAACACCCTGTGTCTCAGAAACATACTTTAGACACAGACTTTATTAAACCGAGTCGATTTGTTTTCACTTTTTCTTCGTGTCCCAGAAGTTACCAAAAAGTTATCCTGAAATTAAGTACTAAAACAGTATTTTTAATCCCCAAAGTGCAACACATTTGTTAAATATAAGCAAATAATCTGTGATTGTTAATACCAACGAGCTGCGATCGAGGCAGCGAATCGACTACATGTGGTTTTTAGACCATGGCTGTCGTCCTTAGCGAAGGATGAGGGGCGTCAGGATGACCAAATATGGCATCTGAAAGTGTTTTCGATCTCGACTCGAATGTGGGTTGAATAGCATATGGTCAGAAGAACGAGCTTGTCCGGGCGATTCGTAAAGCATAAACAATGGCCGGTGCCATGCTGCCGATTCTCGTTTCGATACAATAAAGATTAGATTACACAAGATTAAGAGTATGTCACGTATGATAACTAAATGTTGCTTAAAGTACTCTCCTGGTATAACTTGATGGAGTGCAGTCGAGGATCTTATCGACCAAATTGAAAATTTTTCATTTCATCTGCGGTATTACTTACTAGCCTACAGTTCTTTGACGGCTAGAACTTTATATGTGTCCTGCTGCTAACTTCATGCGAATGTTTAAATCTGTCAGGAGAATTTGGAATTCTGCAAGAAATTACAGCTAGTATACTAGTAATAAGACTGGAAAGAAGAAGACATTCTCTAAGATTAAAGTTTAAGGTCACTGCAAAGACGACTCTAAGACTTTTAAGACATCATCATTTTACATTATTATACCTTCAAATGTTTACAACGTTTATACATGGGTACAAGACAATGCCCAAGATAAGATTTTATTAATTAACTTAAAACTGATCCAACAATCTATTTTTCCCCGCAAATTTCCTTTTTCAGAATTATAATTGAAATAGTTACAGGGTGATTCACAGCAAATGTAAAAAAAATTAAAAAGATAGAGCATTAAACATGTTGAAAGTTTATTTTATAAAGCTGGGTACATTTTTTTCTGTTTAGTAATTAGAGGATGTTGTTTAAAAATATGAACAAAAAATATTCGTAATCTATTAAGCATCTTTAGAAATTTACTAGACGAAACAGGAAAGGTACATTTTCTGATGTTTACATGTTCTCCGTGATCTTTCAATGCGAAAAATTAAAGGAAGTTACGCTAGTTTAGTGTTACTCTTCATCACTTCGGGGAAGGATCTACTTGTTCTATGATTGTTTTACTAAAAGTGCGATTTCTTGTCTATAAAACGAGAGCCCTGTAATTGTAGCCAAATTGTGAAGGCTAAAACTGATGAATACTGTAGACAATCATGTGTTCAGACTTATTTTATTCTGTTTAAAATTTATAGATATGAAAAATAAATAGAAATGGATTTGAGAAACAGTATTTCTTTCTCATTTTTCCTCGGAAGAAGGTTGACATAATCATGTCTTCTAAACTTTAAAAATTAGATATCAAAAATATATGTTTGTTTCATCAATTTACTTTACAGCATGCATGTTTGTTGACAAAATGATGATGTAATTTTAGGAAATAAAATTAAAATGCATGAAGTTAATTCCGATATTCAGGGTCCGCGGCATCTATTCGTCATTTGTCTTTTCAGGGCCTTCTAAATTAATTGTTTAATTTAGAAAAGTGATTACGACAAAATTATAGTTTTTAAAACATCATTACATACTTTTGCTTCATGTGAAGTTCTTCTTTTGTCTCAATTCAATAAATTTTTTATAAATTATAATAATGTTTCGATATCTTTCCCCCTTCAAAAGATTGCAAGAAATTGAACACTACTTTCAATGTTTCTATTAATCACTGACATGTTTTAATTACTTTTGTGCAAATTTACTGCGTTTATACTTAACCAAGATGATATTTTAAGTTAAACGTCTGTACTTTAATATCATCCCATAAAGATTCCCACAGCGGTTCCATATTTACTTCTTCCATTTTATTGGAAATGCGTCCAATTTTCAGTTCTGGGTCACCCCAAGGGGAGTCAATTTTATACATACAGGGTTCTTAAAAAATCGAAAAATGTCATATTTTTCTTCCTATTTAATTATGTATCTTTTCAAGAGTTGATTTTAGACGAAAATGGAAGAGGAAAAAAATATTTGTAATTAAATTTTACAAAATATGACTAGTTACAAATCGAATGAATCATTATCATTGTAGTAAAAATCGAAAAAATCGCCAAAAATGGGGTTAAAAACATTACTTTTTAGGGAATTTTTTTGGGGTCTTTAAGTTGGGGATAGTACCTTCATACTTGGCTCAAGAAAACTTCATGTTATGTAGAATCATCACACCAAATTTCATCAAAATCCTTTTGACAGATTTTGCATAATAATTTTACAATCCAGATTTTGAAATAAAATTGCAAATTTTCAAAATTTTGCACAGCAAAAACCAATGCCCTTACATACTTAGTTGAAAGCTCGATAGCTTTTATTACTATCGAAAGGAATTGCAGAGATTCAATTGATAACTGTCACAAATAGAAGAAGTGGTTAAAATAGAAAAAAGTTGTGTAACTTATTACATATAAGTGTATTAATTTCTCGAAGGAAAATCTAAAACAGCTTGATAAGATTTTGAGATTTTTTGAAAAAAAAAACATTTTCAGATTTCCATTTTATAGTTTTCTGAGTTCATTTGTAAAGCCAGTCAATAGAAAACGCTTTTTTAAGACCGTTTTTACTCTACACAGATTTTTTATACAAATTTCCTTTTTTTCAACAACCATCATCAGTTTCACATGTTTAAATACGAACATTAATAGATTCACACCATTGTATTCGTTGTTTTGTTCCGAGGCCAATGATATAAATGTTACTATTCAGTGTAGTTTTACACTAGAAAACCCGTCGTCAGTTTCATTTTTCTTCAAAGATTTATTTTTTCACAATTTTATATTTAATAACTTTCAGAAATTTGCAAAATTCAAATATGAATGCCCTTGAATAAAAGTTTTTTGATGATACTTTTCATAATTCCTTTGTAATTTTATATCAGAACTTTCTTTAATCACAGGCACATAAAAAAAATTTTTCATATAATTTTTAACACAGTATGACACCCCTTGTATTTTGACAAGCTGAAGACGATGGAGTCATCAGAAATATTCCATCATTCAGGATTTTTTCCTAATCTCAAGAAATAGCTCAAAATCACATCTCGATTTTTGTTAAAATGGTTAAGATTTTGAAATACACAAACGTGTTACTAGGGTCAAAATAAAAACTTTTTATTTCTGCATTTTTTTCTCTAAAATGCTTGTTTGTGGACTTACAGCCATATTTATCCCATTTTGAGCATTATTAAATTGCCTGCCTATAACGCCTCATGGATGGATAAATTTTAGAGAAAAAAGTGCAATAATAAAAAGTTTTTATTTTTATTCTTTATATAATGACGCGAAAATATTAGGTATTATTATTTAATTACTTAAATTTGTGCTGAAAAAAATTGAACCTGTTGAGTGTTGGAAAACGAAACGTTTACTGAAGATTAATTAAAAAGTTTTGAGAATTCCCAGATCAACAATACACTATTTGGATATAAATTCTCCTAATTTCATACACGGAAATTACTC
Organism: Anoplophora glabripennis; assembly: GCF_000390285.2. Classification (NCBI taxonomy): domain Eukaryota; kingdom Metazoa; phylum Arthropoda; class Insecta; order Coleoptera; family Cerambycidae; genus Anoplophora; species Anoplophora glabripennis. Next base: position 366,905 of record NW_019416272.1, on the reverse strand, counting down.
CTGCAAAGCATATTATTTAAGTATACCTACTGCTCTTTTTCTTTAATTATTTTAAAGTCAGTTTTGTCGATATCTAATTTCACAATTATATGTTAGTGTTTATTTTACGTATATTAATAGATTATTAGATCGATACGTTATTGCCATAATGACTGATACCACGGTGTGCCAAGTACTGGGAAATGCACTGTTTTTACTAACAGTTGTCCAAAATTTATAACGCGACTTGACGATGAGGCCTGAGTCACGCGAGTCGCTTAGGGATTAAGTTATACAACAAAATGTCCCACACAACCGGACACGCCCCCGTATTCGCTGGTTCAGTGCAAACAGAGGGTTTCACCGAGCCAGCTTTCGAATTCATGTTAAAAACAATGTCCAACTTTTACCGTATGTCTAGAAAATTTAAATTTAATTTTCAGTTTTTGTAAAAAAACAGTTTTAGAACTAAAAGATATTGCATACTGTATCTATACTATCTATGACTTTGTTAACTGCCTTAATAAACAAATACTGGATCTTAATTATACAAATAAAACATTAAAAATACGTCTTTTTGGGGTACCTAATTCAGTAATTTATATAATTTACAAAGTCCTTTTATTGACACCTCAGAATTTATTTATAACATTATATTTAAGTGGTTAAAATACTGTGCCATATTATTACTTAACAAATGAATCTAAACATGACTACTGAACAACTAGCACAGTTCTCTCTACGTGGTAACACCCACCGGGTGATCACGTGACTACTCTGATTGGTTGAACCAAACCAGGTCATGTAAATTCACACTTTTATTTGTGTATTTACCTTAAATACAGTAAGAACATAGGTACAGGGCGTTAGTGATAGGTTTTGCCAAACTTTAAAGGTGTATTCTAAAGATGAAAATAATCAAGTTTAGCCCTACAAAAATGTTTGATAGGACTCTTTCCTACGGAGATACAGGGTGTTAAAAGTTTCAAATATTTCAGTATATTATTTTTCATGTAACATCACTGGCATAAAAGATTGAGTGATAAAATTTGGGGGACGACATTTTTTTAGTAGGGACTATTTTTCATGGATAACTTCCAAAATACACTCCAGTGGCGTAATTATTGGAGGAGTAGGGGACCTTTTTTGAAAAAAAAATCGTACGCCACTGGTTTTTTAAATGTTTTTAAAATGTACAATCAATTTATGGCAATAAAGTATTCTTGTAAAGTATTCGTAATCAAATATGAAGATACTTAAGTACCTACGTTGCTATTTACCATTTTCTATTGATTGCTAAATGTGTAACAATAAATTCAATACCTAATATTTTTGAGAGATTTCAAAACACTATACAACATCACAAGAAATGTTCAAAATGCTGTCCTTGGGATGCAATGCATGCTGCGCAACGTCTCCGCATTGATCGTCTTACACGGCTCATAATTCCAGCCGTATTGTGTATTGTTGCGAAACCCTCTAAAAATACTTCTACATTGGGAACTGGAGTACGATATACCATAGTTTTAAGGTAGCCCCAAAGAAAGTAATCCAAGATATTCAGCCGGCCAAGCAATGGGTCCTCCTCTACCAATCCAGTGATTAGGATAGTGATGTATTTACGTTGGAGAGTGGTGGAATTGTTTTTCCACCGCGGCACTTAGGCCTTATTAGGCCCCTTGTACACTCTCCTTCATTACTCGAGTACTTTTCTTAAAACCGTCCTATTTACTACATGGGTGGCTTGGTGGCAAAGTCTCGTACAGTTTATGTATGATAGCATGGTCTTGAGTTACAGAGATTTTCTTTGCTCTGTTCTCATTACCATTTATCGGAGACCACACGCATGCGGCAAATGTTGAGCGACCTAGGTATCTGGTAGGCTGCCACAGCCACATCCCCGAGCCTGCCTTAGGTCTCCCATCCAAATTCCAGCCTGCGTCCGTGATGCTTCGGCAGATCGAAATCCACCGGCCAAGACACCCGGCTAGGCGGTCCCCTTAGGATAGTGATTATTCAGCAACTGTCTAACGGTAAATCTATAATGAGGTGGCGCCCCATCAAGCATATACCACAATAATTGACGTAACCTCAATGGCACTTCTTATAGAAGTGGTGGTAATTCTTCTTGTAGGAACCTTTGATAAGTTCTAGATTAAGGGTTCTAGGTAAAAAGTAGGGACCAATCAAGTAGTCGCCCACAATGCCTGCCCAAACATTCAGAGAAAACTGTTCTTGGAATCGACGTTGGGAAATAATATGCGGATTTTCATCCGCCCATTGGTGGTTATTATGACAATTCGAAATGATTTCTCTTGTGAATTTCGCTTAATCGGTAAAAAATATTATCAACTGAAAATCAGCCTGTTCACATTGTTGTAAGAACCACTGACAAAATTCAATCCTTGGTTGAGAGTCATTTTCATTTATTGCATAAACTCATTGGACATGATATGGGCGTAATTGCTGCTCGCGTAAGACCTTCCAGATTGTTACATGTGATACACCCAAATCTGTTGACTGCTGTCTGGTACTGGTAGATGGGTCTTCATCTACAGATTCCAAAATTCTGTCTTCCAAATGAACTGTACGAATAGGTCTTTATCTTGCTCGACGTTTTGGTAGCGACAAACATGTTCACGAGCTCGACGGTGAGCGCTTAAAAAAGTATTCCTTGTTGGAAAACGTCGATTTGGAAAAGTCTGTCCATAAAGTCGTTCAGCTTGTCTAGCATTGCCATTCGCTCTACAGTATGTAAAATGTATATCCGTGCTAATTCAATATTTGTATAAGGGGCCAAAACTAATAGAGAAACGCGACAAAAATGTGTGACAGTTTCAAAATTATGACTGTTTCCTAGCAACAACTTGCCACCTACAGTACTGGTATTTTACAATTGAAGGGCTTAGTGTGAAACAATGACAACCTACAAATGCAAAATTGTTGGAAATTTTAAAATGTGTAAAATCAACGTTAGCTTCGTTTTCTTCGAATTTGTCTACATTAGTTACAGAAGTATAGATGTTTATGGAATGTACTTGAATAATCATCATGAATAATCATTTTCTTTTAATATTCATTATGTGGCTTGTTATACTCTTGCAAAACTTGAAAATTAAAAAGTCATATTTCAAGAAAGGGTGACTTGTCATTGTTTCACACTAAGCCCTTCAATGGAAAGGAATTGAATACCATATTTTTTTATTAAAATCTGTTTTTGTATGAAAAATAACAAACTTTTTGCAAATCACAAAACAGTGGCGTGTAGAGTGTTTTGAAATCTCTCAAAAATATTAGGTATTGAATTTACTGTTACACATTTAGCAATCAATGCCACAAATTGATTGTAGGTACATTTTAAAAACATTTAAAACTATTTAAAAAACCAGTGGCGTACGATTTTTTTCAAAAAAGGTCCTCTACTCCCCTATAACTACGCCACTGGTGTGTATTTTGGAATAAGTTATCCATGAAAAAATAATCCCTACTGAAAAAATGTCATCACCCAAATTTTATCACTAAATAATTTTTGCCATTTTTACATTAAAAATCATATAACTATTTGAAACTTTTAACACACTGTATCTCCGTAGGGAAGCGTCCTATCAAAAATTTTTATAGGGCAGAAGTTGATTATTTTCATCGGTAGAATACGCCATTAAAGTTTGGGAAAACTTATCATTAACACCCCGTATGAAGGATTAGGAATAATACTTTATAAAATGTAAAAGCACAATGTAAAAGCAACTAAAGAATGCATCGCAAGAAAAAATATACACTTTAACGTGTAATTCTTCGCAATGTATCAGGTATGTTCGATTCATTTACATTTTTCGTTCATAAAAACCATTACAAATATGTATGTAAAAATACTATATGGATTTCCACAATTTTCATCAGTGTAATTTAAAGATTTATAAAACATAATATTTGTGGAAGAAATGGAAAGGTAGAAAGTACCTATGTAAGAAAAATCTCCAGTATTCTCTAATTTAAAGTTATATTTAACATCCTTTTATTTATAGCAGACATCTTACAGATTACATTAGGTACCTATTTAAGGACCCCAATGGATCGGGATGTCGAAGCGTCTGTTGCAAATTGCAGCTGTTCAGTGAAGTGCAAAATTAATATTTCTCGTACAATTCCGGAAATAATGGCAAATTAATACGTGGGCTGATGTAGTAGTTCCAATCGCCAACATATTTAATACAAGGTTATAGCCAATTTAGAGAGACCTGTTAGTACAATACCTACTTATTTTTACTCAAACTAGTTATTAAGTGGTTTTTTACGAGTGACGTATTGTCGATTCGTTAAATATTGGATGGAAAACTAATGTGTATCATGTCAGTAAAATAATAATAAATATAATATTAAATTATGTAATAAATCGTCAGAACGTCATCATAACATCAGAACATTGTTATGAAAAAATAATTAAATTGAGTGGAACACCCGCATCTGATGATTCAATAACACAGCCCCACAAAAAAAAGTATCGGGTCTAGTATTCAGACCCATGTATTTCCATGTATTTTTTCCGCTGAATTCGAATCTGCCTTCAGATTTGGCACAACGGGTCTGAGTTTTCGGGAAAATTCAAAAAACAGGTCAAAATTCACAAAAAACGTAATTTACGATAAATTATTCTACCAGCTCACTAGACGTATGATTTTTCACTCGTTTAATTCCAATTTATCATCATAAAGTCAGACAAGCTGGTACAATTTCATTCAAAAATAGAAAATAGATTAAAAACGCCATTTTCATGGCATAATTCATGTTGCAGGGTTCTGGATCCATCTTTTTATCCACCCACCCATTTATGAATTCATACATATTTTTATCTTCCTTGATATCGCTGTTCTATAACCTTCATATCCTGATGAAATCGTTCGCCTTGTTCTTCGCTATAATCTCCAAGATTTTCAGGAAACCAATCCAGATGTGAATGAAGGAAGTGCAACTTGTAGTTCATCAAATATCCCAGTCTTTTATCATTTTCGATACAATTTCTTCGTATTTAGAACTCTTGTTGTTTCCTAAAAAAATTTTCGCCCTATATATATAGGACGAAATTTTCCGAATATTTCTGAAGCGAAATTGAAAGAAGGTGTATTCGACGGACCTCAGATTCGGACATTGTTCAGGGATGCAACATTCATCACTACAATGAGTAGCGTTGAGAAGAGTGCTTGGACTAGTTTCAAAGCTGTAGCGACAAATTTTTTAGGAATTTTCATTTGGATTGGTTTCCTGAAAATCTTAGATCTTGGCGAAAAACAAGGCGAACGATTTCATCAGGATATGAAGGTTATAGAACAACGATGTCAAGGAAGATGGGATGAAAACATGATGGCCGATTTTTGTTGGTTGTTAAAAAGTGAAACGAAAAATAGAGGGACTAAACGAAAGCTTAAGCCTTTGCATAGATCCTTTGAAGAAAAGAGAACACGTTATAGCAACAAAAATAAGAATGATTTGTAGATATCGTTTTTTATTTGTTTAGAAAGTGGAGTACAAGTTTTATTGCATTCTCAATCTTTAGGCTGTTATCTCATCTCTCAGTACAAATAGTAGATGGATAGATGGGTGAATGGATGGGTTTTGTAGGTGGTACAGGTGGATGAATAAATATGCGTATTCATGCATGAACGACTGAATAGAAAGATGTATGAATTCATAAATGGGTGGGTGGATAAAAAGATGGATCCAGAACTCTGCAACACGAATTATGCCATGAAAATGGCGTTTTTAATTTATTTTCTGTTTTTGAATGAAATTGGACCAGCTTGTCTGACTCTATGATGATAAACTGGAATTAAACGAGTGAAAAATCGTACGTCTAGTGAGCTGGTAGAATAATCTATCGTAAATTACGTTTTTTGTGAATTTTGACCTGTTTTTTGAATTTTCCCGAAAACTCAGACCCGTTGGGCCAAATCTGAAGGCAGATTCGGATTCAGCGGACAAAAAATACATGTATATACATTGGTCTGAATACCAGATCCGATACTTTTTTTTGGTGGGGCTGTGTAATTATTTAAAAAATAAGAAGTTAATATTAAACATTTAATATTCACTACTATGTTGTTACAATAACAGTAGAAAATATATAAAAACGGCATTATAACAGTACATTAAAGTGTTACTAATATGATTGTAAATTATAAATATCAACAACTAATTAATATCCTTTATCCTACCATCATAAACCTATAAAAGGGGTTATTTAAAGCCTCTATAAACTACCCTTATATCTATCATTCAATGGTTTATGAAGAATGCCATCACAAATTCAAATATGATGTGGACACACAGCACTGTATTTTTGTATCTTTATTAAAAAAGTTTTACCTTTGCAGTATGATAATTTGATTATAATACGCTATTCATGAGGCCATCAATAACATTCTTTGAAGAACTAGTCCTTTATGTAAGAAATAAAATATTCATGAGCTTTCAGATTTCCAAAGCATATTTGAAAAGGTACCTGCTAAGCAACGAACCATAAATCATAAAAGCTCGAAGGTATTGGAATGAGGAGGTGTTAAAACTTAATTATTTTGTTATATTGTTGAGCATTTTTGATACGTTTTTTAATTGTATAACTCGTTTCAAAGTGTTATGGTTTTACCAAAAGCTTTGCAGTCAGATCAGTGAGAATCATAACACTGTCTGCTATGCTGACAGTTAAAAATAGACATCTCGGTGGTTCTGGGAGCATATAGAAATAGAAGATACAAGAAAAGTATAAATAACGGCAAAGGATGGCTGCTATGTTGGTTACATAATAATCTCCAATTCGTAACACATTTTGTGATGGTTCAGTGAACCGTAACATAAATCTAAATAAGCTGAATATCTTCTAGTTTTTTTAGTTTTTTGTCTGACTGAAAAATTAAAACAAATAAATGTCTCCACCACAAGAATCAATCAGAAGTTGGTTTTAATGAACTCATATTTGTCGGTCTTGACGTGCTGAAACTGCACTTCTTTTATAATTCAAGAATATTTCTACATTATTTTGAAATAGTCATATTTACACCCGGAAACGCACTTTTTTGTTGTAAAGTGAACAGAGATTTTGAAAAAGTAACTAATTGTCAGTCATCATATTTTACAGACATCCATTTTTTGAAATAATGGGGCACTATTATTCAAGAGAAAATATTTTTAAGGAAATTTCAATAAGCATTAAACATTTTACGAAGATAGTATGGTATGCAACAAACTATTATTATTTTTTCAAATTCTGTCTACTCCTAAACTTTAATTAAAAAAAATCAAATATTGATACTGATGACAATAAAAATAATCTTTTTATCAAAATTTGCAGACAGTTGATTAATGATGTTAATAATTGCAGTTTGTGTTTTTCGGGAACAATGTATTAGAAATATTAAAATGCGTGGGAAAGAATATTTTTTTCAAATATAATTTTTCTTCAGTATTCTTGAAATTCAAGATAATAAAAATATAGGACAATCATTTTTTATACATGTAGCAATTGTTTTTTATAAACCGGCATTAATATGCAACTTTTAGAATATGAGGGAAAGCATCCTTTAATTAAGAGAGATGTGAAATAAGTGAGAGGTTTTATAATGTAATGAATGATACACTTTAAAATATTAAAACTGATTAAATCATCTCGACATAAATTAGTTTTTTAGAGTCATTTATGTAATTAACTAATTAAATACTTCATCGTTGATCTCGGAAAGTAAAAATATAGTGGGATGCTGAAAAGTTTCCAGTCTTTAAATGTTTTGGTTATTAACAAGTTCTACATGGAATATTTTTGACGTATCATAAAAAAGTTGTTAGATGTTTGGGCTATACCTTTTTGGGATTTTTAATTAAATTATCATTTAAAATTATCGTTATTGTTTCTTATTTTACACCTGATACTATCATTTATAATATTTCAAATTACTTTGGATTTATTAGCAGTGTCCAAAAACTTTTTAGATTTGTACATTTTGAAGCAACAGCTACTACTTCTATTTATTATTAACTTTGACTTATAATTAATGCTTATTTCTCTATAAACCCAAGATTAAAATAATAGGAGTTAATCTAGGTTCTACATTTGTTAACGTTTTTTTTTCGCGTCCAAAAGATGGTATGGGAAAATCCAAAAGTGTATACGTGTACTTTTTTTTCAAATCCTAAGCCATAGGTGTCGAAATAATAATAAAAACTTGTACACATATTTTTCATATGGTTTTACAAACATCCTCTCAATAAATAGTTCGGATATTTGAAATTCATATACATGTACATAACGTCTAAATATAGTGGAAGGTCAACCAAATGGATGAAGTAATGACAGTGGGTAAATATTATCAATGTTTAAAGGTAAAAATGAAGAGGAGAGAAATGAAGATCCACTCTTTTTGCAATCAAGTGAACTATTAGTACAACTAATGTGAAAAAAATCTCTTTTAAATTTATAAGTGGTCTTCCATGAATACCGCAGTAAATATTTATAGACTTTATTTTTAGAATACACCAGTGACAAATTCGTGAAAGCGTTTTATCAATTGACACGAGTTTGACTGCATAATTAACAATAACATCAGCATGTATTTATAACCATTTACGGTATATTAGTTCTCCTGTACATTAACAATATCTAACTGTTATTTAAATTAAATATATTCAGTAATAATACACAGTATTAGACGACTAATTTATCAATTAAAAAAATAGAAGTATTTTCACTAAAACATTTAATATCACAATTTTATTACAACATGAAAACTGAATATAATACAGAGTATTCTACAAGTGCCATGATAAACTTTGACAGATGGTAACTGGGTTCATTTCAAACATTTTTTCTTATTTAAACATAGATCTGATTCATTTTTGTTTAGAAATTACAGGCATTTTATAAAATATAATTTCATATTTATAACAATAATTATTATTTGTGTTTAATTTAAACATTGGTTAACCTTTATTAACCAGAATAACAAATCTTAAGATTACAAAAATTGTTCAAAATGTCCACTCTTGGCTCGAATGCAAGCCTCACATCAGTGAAGTAAAGATTCCGTCACGTTACGGATAACATTTGGATCATTTCTTATCTGGTTAGCCGTATCCTGAATGCCTTCAAGTAACTGTTGACGGGTAGTGATTTGAACATGGTAGACTGGCTGCTTCATATGTTCCCATAAATAAAGGTCCAAAGGATTTAGATCTGGAGAACGCGGTGGCCATACTGTTGGACCTTGTTGACATTTATTCGGGAAATGATCATTCGGTGATAAATGAAGATTACTTGCTATATGCCGAACACCAAGAGTTGTCTATTATATCTTCTTCATTTTGTACATTCACGTTAGTAGGACGAATGGCCTTTTTTGGAGCAGGGTTACCTTAAATCATGCACTGTGTGTGCAGGTGGTCTATTTGGGTATCTTCGCCGGTATTCTCAAGCTGCTTGGTTGGCGTTCTAATTGGAATACCCATATACAAAGACAATATCGCATCCTCACAAACAATAATTATTGTTATAGCAACGATCATTTTTATTTATCGGGCTACCTTGATTGAAATATGAAATTATATTTTTTTAAATGCTTGTAACTTCTAAACAAAAACGAATCAGAGTCTGATTCCGATTATCGGACATACAGATCCACTTCTTATTTGTGGAAGGGCGAAATGGGCGGTGACTATTAAACGCTTTCATTATAGCCATCTTTCTCTATCGCACGGATTTCTATGACTTACTTTATCGCTCTCACGTAACGGCCGATGAACCATGGGGACTTTCCGACCCTGTATGTTGATATAAGAAAAAATGTTTGAAATTAACCCAGCTACCATATCTCAAAGTTTGTTATAGAGCTTTGTAGCCTGTATAAAGAAGTTTACAGCCTTTTGCAATAATATTTTGCTAAAATTCAAGTTTTTTGGCGGATTTAAACACAACGTGTATTTAAAAAATAAATAATGTTGATTTTTTTTTAACTTGTCTGATCATTTCAGTGTAAGGAGTTATCTACTTAAATATTATTTTTGGTTTAGCCCATACGCAATTAAAAAAAATATTATATATAAATAATTACAGATAATGTCTTAGGCAAAAGTGGCATTACTATATGTAATGAATTTATTAAATTTAAAATACTTAAACTTTAAAGCAAATTTTACAAATTTTTACGAACAAAGAATAATGAAAGGGGATACAAAATTTGTACCTATCTTGCCCTGGAAATGCATACTTGAAAAGTAAAATTGGAATGATCTAAATGTGTACTTTTTATCAGATATTATAATTTATTGGAGGCTACATGACATTTTTTTAATTGGATTACATTTTATTGAAGATAATTAGTTATTGACGTATTTATATAGAATTAAATTATATCATATCTAAAACGAAATAATTAATTTAACACGTCATTTTGTGCTAATAAATATTAAAAACAATACAGTCTACTGTACGTATTTATTATTAGTTTTAACAAATAATACGATGTAATGTTTATTTTTTTTTTTACTGTAATTCGCACTAAAAACTACGTGTCTTTAGAAAAATTTTACCTAATCTTAACAAAAATAGACGAACAAATCTGAGAAATGATTAGAAATAGATCATAAATCTAATACTGATTCCATTATAACGTCTAATACTTTACCAGATACTTGGCCATTGAGACACTACTAACCAAGTTCACTCTGTATAAAGTTGAACGACACAAAAGGCCGCCTGCTGTCGAGTATCGATCGCCAAGCTTTGCGTCTTTTATCTGCTCAAAAATGTGTCCGAGTGCGGTGGTATATTAAATTGAATATTTTATCTAAACTTGCTTTTGACCTGATAAACAAGCAGTTATTAGTTAAAAAAACAGACAATTTGTGAATCATATAAATTAATTCGAAAGGTTTTCTGATAATATTCAAGACAATTATTTTAAAAAATTTAATTTAAAAAAAATATGACTTGCTCCCTTTGCCTGCTAACGTTCTATTTTTATCCCATCCGCTTTTTCCTAAAATGAAGTAATTATAGTTTTCACTGTAAAGATTTTAGTCTTGTAACTGCAAAAAGGGCAAAATAACATCAATTCCAGTTCTTCACATGAAGTTAAAAAAAATGTTCAAATATTGCTTTTCTGAATTATTCTGAAAAAAACAAAACTGAAGATACATTAAATAGTTTATCGTGTGAAAAATCAGCGACTAAAGGTAAAACAATTAGTTATGGTATAAATAATTTTTAATGTGTAATTGAAAGAGTACGAATAAATCCTCCAAATATATTTATAAATAAAAATGTCATGTTCATAAAATACTGAAGATTTTAACTTGATATTTCAAGATGATAATATTACATACGTACATCAAAGCTATTCATATACAGGGTGGGCCATTAGTGTGAGAAGGTAAAATAACTCCCTTGATATTTGTAATACAGAAGAAAAGTTTATATAAAGTTGTACAGAATCAAAAAACCTAAGGGATAAAATTAATCTGGAACACACAGGGCGATGAGTAACACGGGACACGCCAAATATTACATTTTTTAAATGGAACACCCTGTATATTTTTAAACGTGGATTTCTGAGAAAATTCTATATACGGCAATATAAACAGTTTAACATTTTAGTGCAGGGTTGCCAAGTTATGTAGAAAATTCTTCGAATTTTGGAAAAAACATGACTTCACAGAAGTTGTATTGATTTTCAATTAGGTATTATTACTTAGAGCAAAAATATTTGACAGAATTATGGCAAATGTTAGGTAAAGACTCCTATACTAGCTAATATCGATATTTATATAGGCCATTTTTTATAATACGATCATTTTAAAGTTTAAACTTGATTTTCTAAAATTTTTCAAATAGAACAAACACCCTGTATTTTATTGTTCTATTTTATTCACAAATCAGTCAACTTTTATTAGCAACATTTCTGGAAAAATCTCATTTTTATTATTTTCGGTCGCACGAAATGGCTTTGGAATAAACTGTCACACTATGTCAACTTGTCAGTTCATAATTTATCAATCCATTTTGAGTTAATTTTATTAGTTAATAGTTATTTGTGGTGTTCTATAAAATAATAAAAATTAAGTTTTGTAGAAATGTTGCTATATTTTAAAAACTAACAATTTTAGATACAGAACATGCTTAATAAAAGTTGAAGTGGACCGATATGTGAATAAAATAGAACAATAAAATACAGGGTGTTCCGTTTGAAAAAGTTTAGAAATTATAGTTTAAACTTTCTAAAAATGATCGTATTATAAAAAAATGCCCTGTATAAAATATCGATATTGGCTAATCTAGGAGCCTTTGTCTAACATTTGCCTACAACTCTGTCTAATTATTTTGTTCCGAGTGTTAGTAGTTGAAAATTAATACAACTTCTTCGACGTCATGTTTTTCCAAAATTTGAAGAATTTTCTTGGCAACCCCGCACTAAAATGATAAACTGTTTATATTGCCATATATAGAATTTTCTCGGAAATCCATGTGTAATAATATACAAGGTGTTCCATTTAGAAAATGTAATATTTGGCGTGTCCCGTTTTTACTCACCACCCTGTATGTATCAAATTAATTTTGTAGGTTAGGTTTCTTGATTCTGTATAACTTTTATATAAACTTTTTTTTGTATTATGAGTAACAATGGCCCACCCTGTATGTATAACAAAACAAATCACCACCAGTGTTTGCTAAACACAAAGGTAATGGTCCTACACCGGAAACTTATCTGTTATCTATTACTTTTGCGAAATTATTTTATTAAAATGAAGTGATGTAAGGCGACCTACTTGGGCAAACTGGAGTAAATTTATTGTAAAGGCGTGGCTGGCCACTGCTTTCTTTTTCTCATGAAAATGATAATGTCATAAATTCCATTTGAAAATTTCTTCTCCACACGTTATCAACGACACATTCTTCTAAAGAATTGTAACTATGTTGCAAATTCATAAATAATGTTAAGGTAAAATCTTTTAAAATATCGGCACTGTTTCGAAAACAACAGCAACAATGAATATACAAAAACAATATAAAAAAGTAGAACTAAATCCTTTATATCAATAATAAATAATATTGATATTGCAATTTAAAGGCCCATAATGGGCCTTTAAATTGCAATTTGGTCAATTTGCCAGAATTTTTGATATAACTTAGTATGAGGTATATAATAACAATAAGTGACAGTAATTTTTTTTCAACTCCAGGCCAGGAGTGAAAAGGATAAAATAAAGGGGTTTTTCAAGATAACTCAAAAGGGGTAAGAGCTAGAAAAAAGTTTCCTATAAAAGTTGTAAAGCATAAAATTCTACATAAAAATGGTCATTTGACATTTTCTTATACTATTAAAATTAAGAGTTAGGGTGTCTGGAAGTTAAGATTTCAAAAATTTAAAAAATCAGAACAAGCAGAAAAATTAATGAATTTTATAACTTTTTTTTCAATCTACTCTAAAAAATGTAAACTCTCTTTTCAGAAAATTAATTTTTAATAAAAAATTAATACTTAACAATTTCAATGTTTTAATCGTTAATCTTTATGATGGACAAAGCCATACACAAAAAAAAGTCTGTACTTTTCATGCGACATATGTTATCCGTAGTTTGTGTGCCTCCTGATCACGAATCCGGTGTCAGAATTGAGCTATCACATCACAGGAATTTTCTAACCTCAAAAAACAGGTCAAAATGGCAAAAATTCACGAAAAAATGCTAGGAAAAATACAAATTTTTTTTTCAGAATTGATAGCTCTTTTACTAACCTCAAAAAATGGGTCAATTAAGGTCAGATATCACGAATTTTCAAAAAATAACAGATTCGCGCCAAATTTGGTATACTTAGGGGAGTTTTCGGGATCGGTGATCACGGGTCCGAGGTCAATTTTGCAAAATTCAAGATGGCGGATCCAAGATGGCCTACCAAATTTTCAAAAAATAACAGATTCGCGTCAAATTTAGTATATGGGGGTTTTCGGGGTCGCTGACGTATTCGAAGTCAGAATTGTGAAATTCATTTTGTATTTTTTTGTATAGGTAATTTATAATTACTTTATAACCTGAGTCTTAACCTTCTCTTTTTCTGCTATATCTTGTTCTTTTTTCTGTAAAAGATTTATTCACGGGTTTTCTGCCTAATCTCAAGTAATAAAGTGCCTACATAGGTAGAGTAGTTTCAAAATCTCATGAGCCGCGAAATGCGCGAAAGGCGTGGCGTATCCGCATAATTCTTCTAATAAGCACGTCGTGAAAACATTGACTCATAATTAGACCACGTGCCTCATTACAACCAGAAATGATACAAGTATACCAAATTTGGCGCGAATCTGTTATTTTTTGAAAATTCGTGATATCTAACCTTAATTGACACGTATTTTTGAGGTTAGAAAAAGAAACATCAATTCTGACGGCGGATTCACGTTCGGCGGGGTTTTAACCATATAAATAAACATTTGAATATAGAAAAAAAAATTTTGTATTTTTCCTAGCTCTTATTCATGAATTTTTGCTATTTTTAACCTGTTTTTTTATGGCTCAATTCTGACACCGGATTCGTGAACAGGAGGAAAATTATTACGGATGACATATGTTGCATGAAAAGTACAGACAATTTTTTTGTGTCTGTGTTATTTAAAATAATGAAAAGTTGCTTTGGAAATTTTGTTTTACGACAAAGATAAAAAATCACGATCGCTTTGTGAAATTGTTATAAATTTTCTAATAAAAATTAAAAAATATATATGTATATTTCTCTGAAAAGATAGTTTACATTTTTTAGAGTAAATTGAAGAAAGAATATAAAATTCATTAATTTTTCTTCTTGTTATGATTTTTTAAATTTCTGAAATCATCCCTTAACTTCTAGTCTCACTAACTCTGTTAATTTTAATAGTACAAGAAACTTTTTTTCTAGCTCTTACTCTTTGAGTTATCTCGAAAAAACCCTTATTTTATCTTTTTCACCCCTGACCGGGAGTGAACATGAAATTACTGTCACTTATTATTATTATACTTATACCTCAACTAACTTATACCGAAAATTCAGGCAAGTTGACCAAAATTGCGATTTAAAGGCCCATTTAATGGGACTAATTTGCAAGTGCTATACATCTAGAGAGGCAGAAATTCCCAAATAAATAAAAAAATAACTGAATATGTCACGAATAAATAATTACTGACAATACTGATTTGTATATCCTAAATATAACTGAAATCCCCATAATGTAGCTCGAATAACGGAGACCTTGAATAATCAAACATTTATTTGCGAATTCACTTAATATTTCCATTTCTATTTCGAATTCTAAATCAGCATGTACTGTTCAATATTAATTAATATTAGTAACACCTGTTCTCTTCAACTTTCCAGTTACAGTTAGGTTATTTAATTATCACACAATGCGATTAAGTGAAAATGGCGGAACAGTTGGTGCTAGATTTGGCTATCTGGCTTTTATTCGAGCCAAGAAAGTATAGGGCCGACAGACGACGGAGTCCAAATATTGACCGTATTGCGGTGAAGATGTGGAGATTGGAGGACGAGGCGAACCCTCTCGATTACGTCATCGTGACTCATACGCGGTGCACCTAAGTAGGCAATGTGTGTATGCTGTAGACTGTTTACTGTCTTGTGATATAAATTTCAATCAATTGTTATTTGGTATCATTAGCGTCAAATTTAACAATTCCGTTTTCAGCCTCTCTTGATGAACCCTGATTTATCGTAGCAATAACGGCTAGTGGCATAATTACCAGGAAATGTAATGATCGTAAACTTATTGCCCACAGCGTGATCTATCCTTAACGGTAATTCTTTCGTTGGTCTTATTTTTCAATTTGTGGGTTTTCTCTTAAGTGTACATTTAAAAAAATATACAAAAAATAAAAAAAAATTAATTCAGTGGCAATCTTTATAACATACAATATGCCTGTTGGTCATACTGAATTCTTGTCGGTATCTGTTACCAGTTGTGACTAATTAACAATGAGATTCTGGAAAAGGTATGAAAAAACATGAATTTTTTGAAGAAAAAAAAGCAGTAATAAATGAAATGTTTTGTTAGCTTATTATTAACTGAAAAATCAAATACACTTAAGTCATCAAGTGATGGTGTCGCCATTACTCAAAACAATGAAGAACAATGATATTAGCAAATTTCCAAAATGAATACCTTTTGCGTATAATTTGAGGATCAAACTAATTTTTTTCTGAACTTGACAAAACTGTTTCGAACTAAATTTGTAGGACTTTGATGACAAATTAAATGATGTCCTTGGATTTGACTTCCACTACAAGTTGCAAAACTAAACTAAAGTTATATAACTTCATATCAAATGGAATACTCTGTTTTTTATGCCAGCAACAGATACAGCGCCAGATTTTATGTCGGTATCTAGGATCAAAGAAATTCGTATTAATAAAATAGTAAAAGTAAAATAGACGTATTCATCTAAAACTATTAGTGTGATTGTAATTTTCTTGTGATTTCAAAACTGTACAGCAACAAATTGTACAAGGTGATCGATATATCCTGGGAAATGCGTTTTTCCTGAAAGCGACTGAAGTTAATTAACTTCTGACTATTACTCAAATATAGGATAAAAATTATTATTATTCTATGGTGACCTGATCTTTTTTTCGCAGAAACATGCGCTAATTTTCATACCGGGAAAGAACTTTTAGTTCTAAGATTATGTTCTATTTAGCGTTTATCTTTTAACATATTTCAACTGTTTTCGAGACAGTATTAACTAAAACTTAAATTCTTAGCTTTGGTATGCAAAAAGCAGATGAAGTTAGAGAAGTGTTTATTTACACTTTTGATTGAAAATCAACGCATCTGAAGCTATTTCGCACAATGAATGTTTATATGATCATTTATACATACTAAACTAAATTTTTTTGACCTACGTTTGAACGACTATTACTGAAAATATAACATAATTTTCGGAATAATTATCTTCAGTCGTCTTAAAGATTATGTCGATTACTCCATAAATTTTTATATACTGTCAAATTTCGTATAAGAAATCTAATTATGTATGCTTTAACAACAACAATTTTTAGAATTTTGAACACTCCGTATAAAGTCAATAATTAAATATGCTGAGCCATTTTAAACTAAAGTTTGTATCAAGAAGATGGCCTTCGTACTGAGCAATCAAATGATTTGGTTATTTTCTTTCCTTCCTTATTTTTCAGGATATAAAAGTAGTACATGAATAAATAAATATTGTATAAAATATTTTAATTCTTCTAAGGACGAAAACAATCGGGCATTGGGCTATAAAGATACAAGTCTAAATGGAACACTGTTTAATTTTAGATATTTACATAGACCATTTACTAATAATTACAGTAATATTAGTAATAATAAGGGAGATATGGGTCCATCAAAAGAATGTGTAAGAAGGCGTTATAAAAAAATATATAATCATATCTAGGTTGTTACACAATAAAATCATGTTAATTCTATATCTCTCTAACCCGATACTTCCCAAAGTAAGTTTTAGAAAATCTAAAAATTTTTCTACAACTTTTATTTTTATACTTTTCCAAAATCCCTTCGTTTGGATGCTAGATGGCCTCAAAGTTCGTGAATTTTTTTTAAATTTTGTAAATAACGAATAACTACGTATTATTAAATTTTGATTATTTGGAGTGTGGACTTTTACTTTCATCTAAACTTACAACTCCTACAAAATTGATGTGATAATATCCGTTCATAACTTTTTCCTCTTTGGGGAAATAAAGGCAACTATTTTTTATTTGATAGGTGCATTTAGAAGTTTTTAGGCCTCCTGTATAGAATTTTGATTAAATGGGCAGTTTGGGTACAAAAAAATATTTTTAAATGCATACTTACATTATCTTGCCACCCATATTACAATACTTAACAACGTACTAGTAGGCTCTGATTTTGTAGGTTGACTGTAATTTCAGTTTGATCTTGTTTGGGATAGTGTGCAAAACCGTACTTATCTTATCAACTTCGACGGCACCTGTTACATGAGTGTTGTATAATAATGAAAAAGTAATATTAACGGTCGGTAGAAAGAAGCACAAAAAACAAGCATTTAGGTGGGGCATTCTGGAAGGAAGCCAAAATAGTTGAAGATAGGCAGTTGAAGTGAGAACAGTGTGCACAGAGGTAGCAAGACGGTCCGAGGGCAGTGTGACAAAATAGTGAAAACTAAGTGTTTAACCGGTATTAGTTAGCAGGTAATATCCTTTAAGTATTTTGTTGTTAATTGTTCTATATAATCTTATGATTGTGATGGTTATAGATGTTTCATGATAATAATTCTTTGTATGTTTAGCTTTCATTGTTTTATGCTCAGGGGCGTATATTTTTCTAAGATAAAATTGTTACAAATGTTATTAAAGATTGCTCATTATATATTACATGTTAAAATATGTATATTTTGTCGTGACTGCCAAGATATTGCAATAGCAACTTGTTTGTTTCACTTTTAACTTGTTTTATCACGATTACGTTGTTCTTTGATTTCTTGTTCTTACTTTATGTCATACGCATATAAGAGCTTTGTTGAATTTACTAACATTTTCGCCCTTGATTATTATTGTTGTTGTTGTTCTCCGAAATCTCAACTATAGCTGCATTGCCTCCCGTATGAGACTCCAGTACCTTACCTATTATTATTATTATTATTGTTGTTGTTCCTCAGAAATCTCAACTATAGCTGGATTGCCTCCCGTATGGGACTCCAGTACCTTACCTATTATTATTATTATTGTTGTTATTATTGTTGTTGTTGTTATTATTATTATTCTAACCTCTTCAGTTTTACTTGGAAGTGTGTATGTCTAATTTGAGTGAGATGACATTTAGTGAGAAATTAAATAAGTCCAGTTTTAATTATCATTAGCAAAGGTTCTTAATGTATGCCTTTTGGTTAGCGGTTGCTTTGTATTTATATTTGGGTGGTAAGAGCAACGATCGTGGGTTTCTCTGCCATGCTCTTTCCCCGCAGGAGCTCTAGGTGAGCCTGGCACTCTCATTTTATGTTAAATGGTTGTTAATGTTTTTGTTGTTCTTTATATTTGTCACATGTTTAATTTGAAGACTGTTGTATGTAAATAATAAAGTTAGGTGTATTTACTCTGCTTTTGTTTTATATAATTAAACCATACATCCCCTCAAAAAGAGTTAGTAGCCAGCGCCTTTCGGTCAATTGTAAAAATAAATGTATACAACGTAGGTATTCCTTATGACGATCACACATTTTTGGCCACAACTACGTTTATATTTTTTGTCGATCGAACCTAGGGTTGTTATACTACAATAGCATTTTTATTGACCCTGTTTTCTACTCAATAGACTGAATGGGGAATTTTATTTAGAATTTTTGCAAAACCCGAGTTATTGAAAGATGTGCCGTTATTACTCAGAGCTAACATATGGTTTATACATGAAGGCGCTCCACCACATTTCATTCTAAATGTCCAGTAGCATCTGAACCAAAGATTCCCTCGTCGATGGATCGGTAGAGGGAATAATGTTCCTATTACTGGCATGTACGTTCACCAGACTTAACACCTTGTGACTTAATAGTCTTTAGTGCACTTGAAAACAACAGTGCATGATTCCACATCTAACACTGAACTGAGTTGTGGAGGTATATCCAAAATGCCATAATTTTTTTAAAAAATAGCCCTTATGAACTGCAATGGGTAAGTTTTAAAAAAACACTGTATAACATCAAAATGTTTATATTGAAAACAAAAGTCCACACCCCAAAAATAATCAAAATCGATTAATACGTATTCGAGTTATTTACAAAATTCACGAACTTTGAGGCCGTCCTAGCGGCCAAACGAAGCGATTTAGAATGTAGGTGAATTAGCCTAAATCTGCCTATTTTGAGTCCACGAATCTTTGGTCTTCCGTTGTACACGTTATTCTGGGACACCCTGTATATCTTTACAAGGTTCTGAGACAATTTGAATTTAGGATGTTGATCTATTTCAGTTGTTAAAAAAAAAGTAGTTAAGATTTTTAAATTTATCTATATTAGGAGGTACTTATATTCTCTATATACCTAACAGGATGTAGGTAGATCACGAAAATATATGATTATTGAAACTACCATAACATTAGTTTTCTTAATTATCAGGTTTTTTATAATTCAATTAATTACTTTTTAATGCAGACATATCAAAGTAGATATTTTCTTACATTTTCTTAGAAAATCATTGCGTACATGTTGAACTAATTAATTCCATCCACGGAATATTCTGCGCTGCAGAGCGCCTTATTTAGATTTCTTCCAGATAACTCCGTTAGTCAGCGAACTAATCAATAGTTTCTCTCGCTGCGTCTTTCTTTTACAAGTGCTGCGGAGAGAATATAAAAAGACCTAGGTGGCAGATAAACTTGAACTACAGCACAGTAAGTCATTGATCATAAAACGGAAGTTGTAAGGCACAGCTCGGAGTTTCGTGTAAACTAAAGAAGCATACTAAGAAAATTTTACAAGCCAGTGGCTTATAACAACAGTGCCTACAATCTTGAAAGCCTTCGTAAAAAGCGTAGTCGCGGTTTGTAAGCATGTGAAGAATAAAAGACGTCCTACTTTTCCAGAGCGCCATATAAGTACCAGATTTCTCACTCGATTGCCACTTTTATGTTCCTCAGCAAGTATGTTCTATATTGATACAAGAAATAACCTCTTCGACCTGTCTTATTTTTGGATGATCGGATACAGGATGCATTCCAAAGTAAACCGGACTTTTTAAAAATAAGAAAATTGACCCCTTTTGACTGGATATAGCGATTTCTACGTCCAGAAAATGCTTTGCGTTCGTTGACAAATGCACTTTCCGAAAAGGTAACAATCGCACGGGGCCAAATCAGGCGAATACGGGGAGTGGCTGACAGTTAAAATGCGATTTTTAGTCAAAAAAAGGGTCACAGTGTCGAGTGATTATATGGAGCATTATCGTGCAACATACGCAAGATTCCTTCTGCAAGATTTTCTGGGCGAACACGAAGAATACGATTTACCAAACGCGTCAATACGCCAACTTTGAATTTTGTATTAACGGTTTGAGCCGGTGGAACGAACCCTTTGTAGACAATGACCTTGGAATCGTGAACGCAAATCAACATCGTCTTCACTTTTGACTTCTCCAAACTAGATTTTTTGGCGCCTTTGATTCGGCACTTTGACGCTTGATTTCTGGATCATATTGAAAACACCACGTTTCATCATCAGTCACAATGTTGTAAAGGAGGTTTTTGTCCTTTTTTGCTTCCTTGATGATGTCCTTCGAATGTTGAATTTTGAGCAAATTGATGACTTTGAGATGCTCAATTCCAATTTCATGAATTTCAATGAAGATTTTGGCTGTTCTTTGATGAATTCAGACACAGTTTTGATGGAATCTACTGTAATCACGAATATCGGTTAGCTCATCATTGTTGTCCTCACGACCGTTTTTTAAACCGCGTATATTACTCATGAACTCTGCCTGAGATAAACAATGATCACCATAAACTTGGTTCATCAATGAAAACGTTTCAGTAAAGGTTTTACAAAATTTAAAATAAAACTTAATATTATTATTATTGTTCGATGCTCATTTTTTTACCGATGACACAAATGTTATGAAATTTTGACAGTACATCAGTAAAGGATCTACCTTTGCGACGCAATAGATGGACGCACTAGAAATACCCACCTATTTTTGAAGTAAAGTATTTTGAAGCGCACTTTGTATAATTCTAATCAAAATAACAATAAATAGACAGTATTTTTATTTAAAAAAGACCTTTGTAAATGGGTAATCTATTAACAACATTTGGACAACTTGCCTGAATTTTTTAAGTTAGTTAATAACAATAAAAAGTGACAGTAATTTTTTATCAATTCCCGACCAGGGGTGAAAAAAAAAAATTAAATGTTTAACTTTTTCTTCTACTATTAATTACATGAGAAATTTTACAAAATCATAACAAGCAGAAAATTGAATTCATTTCAAGTGTTTTTTTTTCAATCTACTCTAAAAGATATAAACTTTCTTTTCTGAGAAATAGATATTTTTTTAATTGTTAATAAAAACAATTTTAATTTTTTAATTGTTAATGGTTGAACAGTAAAACATTTTTTTTCTATACCCCTCAATTCATTACTTAAAATAATGATAACTTATTTTTACTTTTCAAATGAAGTTATATACACTCGTACCTACACAAGTTTCTACGATCTTCTACAACAAGATTATAGTAGTATAAGGTAAGTCTTATCCTTTTTATCATTATAGGTTGTATACCCAAAAAAAACGCGTGTCCGAAGAAAAATCAAAGATCAAACAAAATAAATGAATAAAGATGACATTTGTATGTTTTTTTTTGACATCAATTATACAAACGCCCTGTAGGCAATGGTTAAATGTAACACAATATTTTAATGTCTCCGGGTCTGTCATGAAATACATAGATCTGGTATCCCTAGCCGTGCCCCCACAACTCAGGGACCTATTTTTTAAAGTATTTTTCAACTTTTCACTTTTTANTCTTGAAAACGCAACATCATCATCAATTTTTTATACAGACTACCCCCAGAGTGGTGAAATTGAATTTTCAATAACAAATATCTATACAGCCTAAAGATATATTATTTAACAGAAAACGATTAAGTTCCAATACACTTTTGACAATATCGCATTAAAATTTTTCAATATATACGGTGCACACTTTAATATTTCGGATATCCATTAATTCCGTTTTCAAAAGGAATCTGAAAAAGCGAATCCTAAAGTGAAAGAATTAATAAGTGAATACATTTTAGGTTGATCTTTGTCTAAAGGAGATATTAGAAACAAAAATAGATTACTTGTTCCGGGGTTTGCAAAATATTTAACGATTTCAATATATGTATATGGTTTTCACTAATATTTACGATTTAGAAAGGTTATTTTTTATTATACAGGGTATCCAAAAACAAACACACAATAACCTCAATTGTTTTATTAAAAAAGATCAAATTTTATACACTCTTTAATTTTCTCTCTTAGGAAGCGTTTTTGTATTAGGTGATTTTGCTCAAATCGGCATCCACAGAATTTGAGATTATCGTTTGTCGGTATAGTTTTTGGACACACCGTATATACTTATAATCTTGTCTGTGAAGTTATTTCTTTAGCATACTTAGATATTTGGTATAAAAAATTGTATAGGTATCTTTATTCCTAACTAAAAATAGTATCCTATCGAATTTCAAACATTTTTTTTATAAACAACTTAATAATTTACTAAATTATTAAGAATTTACCAGTACCTAGTAATGAAGTTTCAAGGACGGTAAAAGTTTACCATTTATTTAGAGTAAGTACATATGTACTTGTATATTTTTTTTACTAATTCATCTAATTTAATAATTCATTTCTAACGTCTACTTTGTTTCACTATCGGGTATCGAAGTATTAGCGGCAAGGAACAGACAAACTGTCTAATGACCGGAAAAACTATAAACTGGCCATTTCCTGTGAATTTTGATTATGCATCTTGTGGATGTATACGTAACTCGTCGCTTTTTATGGCCTAAACATTCCTATTCCTACATCAGTCGACTTATTAACATCGTTACAATGACCTCAACTTGTAAACGTCCCCTTGACATTGCGGAAAAGTTTGAATATTACTATAGACTATAGAATAGACTACTAAAAATACAATTATAAGATTATACGACGAAAATAATGTCTTTGACACCCTCATAATTAACAGCACAATAGTTCGTCTCACATAGGGCCAACGCCCCTCTATCACGTAGGGTTATTGCTGCTTGAGTCAGCTAGGATTACTCAGCCCTCGCTATGTCCATTTGGATTACGAGGGGAAGCAAAAAATCCGAAAGAAAATAATATATGCATATAGACATTCCGCAGTATCATGTCGAAGCAGTATAAGTGCTTTCTCTGTATTCAAATTTGAAGCTGCCTAGATCAATTATTCTTTATATAGTTTTTAAAACCATATCCGTTCTTATATTTTTTTCCTGCATGCAATATAGGTATATAATTTTCAGTTGGTAGCTGATACTATGTGGAAGTTTTTTTGTCTCTTCAGTAAACCGGTTTAGGACAAAAAAGCCCATACCCCAAAAATAATAATACCTAATAATAACACAGATTAACAAAATTTAACTTTTTTTGGAAATAGAAACTTGAATATATATTTCCGAATGATTTAGGTGCGCTGAATCCAAATCTGGCAGCAGAATTGCTCTATCACGTCAGGTTTTTGAGATATCCTAACCTAAAAGTGCAAAAACACTGTTTTTCGTCATATTTGAGGTTATGCCATCTATTATTTTTCAAAAAAACTAATACATTGAATCTGAAAGTACAAGGCTCCCTCCTTCGTATGTCGTTGAGTTTGCTCAAATATATTTTTTTTCGTTGAGATATCACATGTTGAAATTTTTAAGTTTCTCAGTTTCTTAATATGCGAAAATCTACAAAGAATCCCTTAGACATCATGCAGTCGATTGCGATTCAGAAACTTCATACCCATACGGTTTGTGGGTTTGGAGTTGGTGGGCTTGGGGTTTGTAAGCTTGGAGTTTGTAGGTTCGGATTTTGAGGGATTGGGGTTTGTGGGTTTAGGGATTGTGGGTTTGGGGTTTGTGGGTGTGTGGATTTGGAGTTTCTGAGTTTCAATTCTAAGTTTCTGAACATCAATCAACTGTTTGACGTCTAAGGGATCCTTAGTAGATTTTCGCATATTAAAAAACTGATAAACTTAGAAATTTCAACATGTGATCTCAACGAAAAAAAAAAGATATTTGAGCAAACTCAACGGCATTCGAAAGAGGGAACCTTGTACTTTTAAATTATATGTATTTTTTTTAAGAATAGATGGCATTACTACATAACCTCAAATATGACGAAAACTATAGTGTTTTTGCACTTTTAGGTTAGGATATCTCAAAAACCTGACATGATAGAGAAATTCTGTGGCCAGATTCAGATTCAGCGTACCAAAATCCTTCGGGAAAGTATATTAGTGTGTCTGCTTCTTGACCCTTGTTGACCTGTGTAATCAAACATTTTTGAAAGTCTTTCAAGCCACCTAGCGAGTAATAGCAGCAAATTTCCAGCTATACGGATGTTAGAGATATTTAATATTAATCGTGACGTATGGTATAAGAAGTTACTCAAAATAACTCCTAGAATCGATAAATGATACAAAAAATGTGATATTTCATTTAAAATAACGGAGATGACGTCATTTCCGGCGAAACCGGAAGTACCGCACACTTGAAAATATTTCAGTAAAGAAGAATGAATTGAACCCAGATAGCTGTCGAAATTTCAAATTTCTATTGTTACTGGAAGTTTGAAAACTTTTAATGAACGGGTTACGTGACAAACCGTGTATACCAGGGAGGGCGGATAATTGGGTATTTGTATTATAAGGACTATTGAAATTTATGGAAAACGTATGTATGCATTTTTTATAGTGAAAATTCGTTCTTCTGATTTTGTCCGAAGTAAAGTTTTCAATTACTTTCTCATTAAATTTGGTATTTCTCGCACCATTCATTTTTCAATAGATAGCATTGCAAATGCTATAACCAATTTAAAATTTTACAATTCTTTAAAAACCACTCAAGAGACAATCTGTAAGTAAAAGAATTTTACACCATACCTACCTATACAAATTACGTTTATAAAGAAAAAACGCGGTGAACAGCTATTACCATATTTGCTTACGGTCAGACTAAACAGAGCCCAAACTCGAGTTAAAATTACAAATGTAACATTTTCTTTTTAATATGTTTCATAAAATTAATCTGTTTAATTGTGTAAATAACATTGTAAACTAAATTTTAAATTTTTTAATTTTTTTTTGGCAGTTTTAGATCATCCCTTATCCGATAATTTCAAATGTGAGACAGCTGGCCTACCTACTCATTACTCTAAAATTTTATGAAGTTGTTCACTTCTCCTATGAATCCAAAAAAAATCGATTAGTTCCCCCACTCATCAAATTAATTGTACATTGGGAAGAAAATGTTAATCATTCAAACCACGATTAACTTGATTTCCTTTTCCATCGAGTAATTATTCTTAAAAATAAAAAACATGATTTAAATATACTTAGAATTAAATTTGGAGTAGGCCGGCAGATGCAGTCGCCTACTTGTTTCGCAGAGGAATTAATTTCAAGGTTATAACACTAACTTATATGACCAGGACCGTACTGTTACAACTTGAGCGTAGGTTGGTGTAATTGGATAATCGTACACTACAAGGCATGTCGTTATAGTAGCTACTGTTCATAACGTAACCGTGTGCGATGAGGTATGATGATTTGCCCACCCAAAATTCCATAATAATTTGTTATGTAATTTTTCCAAGTGTCTATACCCGTGTTCCGTAATAATGGGCAGTGATTCATATCCAGCACTTAGACGAGTAAGGGAGGCGAAGGGTGCAGGGAACAAGATTTAAGACGGGGTCAAAGAGCAGAAAATTATGAAAAATAAGTTCAAGGTGATAATTTACTTTAAGCGGCTTATAGACCAAAATCACTAATAAATTAATTACAATGGCAATTAAATTAACTGAAAGATGTCCTCGGACTTCTCCCGCGCGTAAGCCTATTTGCATGTGCCGACAGAAGTGCCCGGAACCGAATAAACGCAACCCAATCAACGTCACGCACCAAACACCAATGAAAGTCTAGAATTTGCTGCAGCAGAAAAATATCTGGTGCACGCCAAACGCAACAAATGTGCAAGATCGATTGCTTTGGGAGAATGCGACACACATAATTTTTTACGAACGGCTCGTACTTCTCTTTGTGTTGCCTGGTAAAAATGGTGAGCTGGATTAAAGATGAAATCACTGTCTATTATTTTGGGATCACACTGTAGTAAACATTTATTAATTGTCTAGTGCCTAAATATGTTTCTAAATATAGTTCCCACACAGTTATGAAAATTGATGACAGATGAGAAATGAAAGGATAATAACCTTCAAAACAATAATACAATTACAAAAATATTGGACATTGATGAAAAAGTAAAGTTCGATTTATACAGACTTTAATGTAAACTGAAACAACTTATATTGATTCTGCTGCAATTTGTGGAAGAATATGCCGTATGGTTCATACTTAATGGGTTTATTTTCCTTCTGTCATTAATATTAATAATTAATAAAGTAATCAATTTTTTAGAACGGATTTGTTTAGCATCAGTGTGTTTTTGGAATATTTCCAATGTTTTTTTAATAATTCATTTGTTTACTTACATATCAGTAATGTGTCAGACATTTGCAATTGTTAAGTAACTGCTATTACAAATATAAATTGGAAAAAGTATAAAACTATAAATTTTCTTATATTGATTTTAGTATCAAGAAAAGCTATTTATGTTAATAGTGACAGTATATTGCCGTGGCACTTAGTCTTAGCTAGGAATCTCTGACCTGCCCTTATCATTCTCGGACTAGACTCTGTGGGGGCGGATCCGCTATCAGAACTTCTAGGCCAGCCCTGATGTTCCTGTTTTTTCTAAAACCGCTCAGTAACTGGTCGCATTCAATGCTTCCAAATGTTTCGCCCTTCTTCACTGCAGGCATCTTCAGTGGTGACCTTGCAAATGCTTCACCACTTCTAACAATTCCTCAAAAAGAACATTCTTCTTGATTTTTTTTTTATAATTACTAAAGTATTTCTATAAAAAAAAACAGTCCCAACAAAAACAAAGACTTTTGAAAGGAGTACCTACCGCAAAATAAAATTTCCAAAGCTCCATCCCAGCAAGTCTAAATCGTAAAAAATATTTAATTAAAGAATAACATACATAAATGACTTCTGTATACAAATGAAATACATTTTTTTGGAATGATGCATTTTAGCAACAAACAGTAATACCTTTTTTAAAGCAAATAAAGCAGTGCCTCAAAAAATTTCAATATTTTCTCAAAATCTCTTCCAACAAAATAATAAAGCAATAAAAAAACTGTTTAAGGTGACTTTAGCGATTTTTATGTTTTATGTAAAAATAAGGTCATATTCAAATTCGGCTATCCTAAACGCTTGTAGCAAATTTCGTTGAAGTTTCTTTAAAACTGACAAAGTGAAGCAAACAAAATTTTAGAGTACATTGTAAAAGACCAAATTTTGAATCATTTAACTATTAATAACATACCGCCTATTGAACAGTCTGATTTTCGAAAGGGATATAGTTGTTCTACTGCTTTATTAAATGTCACAGACCATATTTTTAGGAGGGCTATAGATTCTGGTTTATGTTCCATTTTAGTTTTACTCGACTATTCGAAAGCATTTGATACAATTACAGTCATGACATTTTGGAAAACGTTTTAATGATTGCTGGTTTTGATATATCTGCAACACAATTTATTTCTAATTATTTAGTAGGTAGACAACAAAGGGTAGTACTTAAAAACGATATTTCGAATTATATTAATACTAATTGTGGAGTGCCTCAAGGATCCGTATTAGGACCTACGTTGTTCTCATTGTATACATCCTCGTTCCCTAATTTTCTAAAGCACTGTAAAAAACAAATGTATGCAGATGATACTCAACTATTCTATTCATTTCATCCTAATGATATTCAAAATAGATGTATTATAATTAATAGTGAAGTCGAAACACTACGTTGAATTTCACTGAAGCACTCTTTGCGTTTAAACCCCACAAAATGTGTTACTTTGCTTTTTGCTAGTCGGGTGAAATATGTCCAACTATTACCCGAGGTTAATATAACTGTTGATAATGTTCAGTTAGAAGTTAGAAATGAAGTTAAAGTTTTGGGTCTTACTATTGATAGCGATCTTAGATTAACATATATCAAACTGTGTAAAAAAAATCCATTATTAATTTAAAAATATTATACAAATCCAGATATATCTTAAGTGAAAAACTAAAAATTTTACTTTACCAGTCTTTGGTTTTATCTGTGTTTAATTACGGTGATACCATTTATGGTCCATGTTTAGCTCATGCGACATCTCAACGAATTCAGAAAATTCAAAATTACTGCCTTAGATTTATATATGGTATTAGAAAGAGAAATCGAGTAAGACACAAGCTAATTAATACAAAATGGTTGGATATGAAAAACATCCGTCTACATCACAGTGCTACTCCCTTTGACTGATATGACTATCATTTTAAATAAATCCCCCAATATTTGTACAATAAAATCAGATTCCGAACTGACGTTCATAATTTAAACACCAGATTTAAAAGTAATTTAACCCCTGCTTCACACAAAACTGCAACATTTGAAAGATCGTTCAGGTACAATATGCCAAAAAATTTACAACGCCCTATCGTTGCCTCTCAAATCGCTGTCTGTCAGTTGTTTCAAAAAAATATATAAAGCCTTTCTTTTTAATTCTCAATAACTAATACCTATTACATTCATATAATTGTTTCGCTTGCGTATCTATTTTGTCTGATATCTTATTACTTTTCTTTTTACTATACAGGGATGGCCAGAAGTACGGAATAAAATTCATATCTTTGGAATGAGTTAATTTTTTTTAAAACGCCGAAACACGTTAACTGATTTTGATTTTTTCCAATCTTTCGGTTATATAATAATTAATTTTTCTTCAACTCCCTAACACCCAGCTACCCCTACTTTTTTTTGAAATGGAAACATAAGGCATGAGGGGGCTCGTTGAAAAGCTTATAGAAAACCGAATTCAGCCATACCAAATAAACAAGTTTTATTTTTTCAATAACAAGGTTTTTAGGGTTGTATAAAACACCTACTTAACAAGTGAAATAAAATTTAATTATATTCAGTGTTATCCTCCATGAATTTGCACAGAATAAAATAAAGAATTTGAAACTGTACCTATCGCTGCTAACGCAAAAAATATATATTTTTATGTTGCGTTTTTTTGGCACCTCTTACTTGCATGGCTTTCAGGTTAATTTTTTGCTTTAGTTGTAAATTGGATTTCGAAACGATACTATTGTGTTAAAATCAATTTATTTACTGAATTGCAATGGTATTTTCGGAAAGACAACGCATCGAAATCTTGATATTGCTTGGATGTGGAGACAAAACTCGCAAGGGACAGTTAGTAAAATATTTCACAAATTTGAGGAACACGGTACAGTACAGACTTTGCCCAAAACTGGACGGGCACGTGCTTTAAATGAAGCAAAGAAATTAGACATTGCATTAGAATTTGTTGAAAATCCTCATACTTCAACTGTTTCATTGGCCCGCAATCACGATGCTCGAACTGCAATTCGAATCTTTTTGAAACAAGAGAAATACCACCCCTATAAGTTGTGTCTTGTCCAAGAGCTTTTGGAAGACGATTATGATAGGCGATTACAATTTTGTGAGGAAATGATGAGACGGTGTGACGACAATAATGGTTTTCAACGAGACGTACTTTTTTCGGATGAAGCTACGTTTTATTTAATTGGAGTGGTTAACAGGCACAACTATCGCTTTTGGTCCCAGGAAAATCCACACTGGACATGCGAATCGCATACACAGCATCCACAAAAAGTTAATGTATGGGCAGGTATCATCAACAACAGAATCTTGGGCCCATTCTTTTTTGAAGAACATCTTACTGCCGCACGCTACCTGGATTTCCTAACATTTGACCTGATACCTGCTCTAGCTGTGATTTTCCCTCATGAAATTGATCCAGATTTACGGAATAAAAGAATTTGGTTCCAACAAGATCGCGCTCCCCACATTTTGGTATTGATGTTCGAAGATACTTAGATGAAATGTTTCCAAATCGCTGGATTGGTAGACGGGGTACAGTTGAGTGGCCGCCAAGATCCCCCGACTTAACACCCCTGGATTATTTGCTTTGGGGATATTTGAAAGAAAGAGTCTACCAGGACAGACCGGATAATATTGAGAATTTAAAGAACAAGATTAGGGCGGAGATGCATAATTTACCAGCTGAAGTCATTCAGAATGCTCTGGACAGCTTTTACTATCGTCTTGGAGAATGCCAATGGGGTGAATGGAGGACATTTTCAGCATATGCGACATTGAGTTTATTTTTGTAAATTATCTAGTTGTTTTAATTTCTAAATGAAAAAAAACTTGTTATTGAAAAAATAAAACTTGTTTATTTGGTATGGCTGGATTCGGTTTTTTATAAGCTTTTCAACGAGCCCCCTCATGCCTTACGTTTCCATTTGAAAAAAAAAAGTAGGAGTAGCTGGGGGTTAGGGGGTTGAAGAAAAATTAATTATTATATAACCGAAAGATGGGAAAAAATCAAAATCAGTTAACGTGTTTCGGCGTTTAAAAAAAAATAACTCATTCAAAAGATATGAATTTTATTCCGTACTTTTGGCCATCCCTGTATATGTGTATATATGTAAATATAATAAATTTTCTATTTGTATTAAGTAAATGTGCCTCTTTTTTATGCAATATATGAATAAAAATATTATTATAAAATTCAGATCTATTTAAGTTAATTATTGTTTTGTGTCCTGTTTTATTACCTTTCCTCAAAATAATATTAAAATGGGGCAACGGTGTCGTTTTTGCTAACAAAAAACTCATTATATTTGACATCGTCAATTCTCTCTACTCTTATTATAGCGCTAAATTGGCAGTGCCGCATAAGTATAAATCTACAATACACTGGATTTAATTGCAACGAAGCTTCAACACAAATTCTCACTTTACTGACTAACCCTAAACTGGAGTTGTGTATGTCTATTTTCTCGGAATCATTGAATGGATTGCACATTTGTTTTTAAACTTGCTAATCGAAAATAAAAAAAATGTAAAAGATTGAAAAACAATTACATACAGAGTGTCTCATAATTAGTGTCCAATAACTTACCACTAGATTCTATTGCCAAAAATAAGAATATTTTTTCATATAAACATGGGTCGAGAAATGCTTCCTAAGGGAGCTACGCCTCCCTAAATGGGGCCTGAAAAATTTCATTTTTTTTTTTAATATTCCCGAAATGGGTTGATTGAAAATTATGAATTTTGACATAGTCAACGCTCATTAAAAGTCGAAAAAGAGTACCTTTTTTGTAGAGGAAATGAAACTCTATCATATGTTGGCGTCTGAATTTGAAAATTTCGACAAACAAAAAAATTGGGGGGGAAAAATTTTATGATGGTCTATTTCGACTTTTAATGAGCATTCATGGTGTCAAAATTCATTATCCTTCAAGGCATTTCGCAAATATTAAAAAAAAATGAATTTTTTGAGGCCCCATTTAGGGGGGCGTAGCTCCCTTAGAAAGCCTTTCTCGACCAATGTTTATGTGAAAAAATATTCTTATGGACACCCTGGATATATAAAAAAAAATGGTAAACATTATTTAAGAACAATGTAAAAAATAACCAATTTGGAACTTAGCAAGCTTCCGAAAATATAACCATGTAAGTAAACATTTATCTTTAATCTTTGGCTCCGTCTACAAGAAATTAGGGTTCACATCTGATATCGGTGGAGCCTCGATACAAACAGACGACTAAAAATATCCGTCATCAATCTTAGCATTTCATTATATTAAAATGTTTTTTATACTGAATATTAAAATGAAGCTTTGCCCACACGAAATTTCTATCGTAGTTCGCTTATAGCTAAAAAAAAATGCCTATCTATACAGCATAGATTAATTTCGATTCTTGTGGTTCGATTTCTGAAAAAAAATGAACCGAAAACATCGTTTCGATATCTCGACTAACTTATCTATTTGTTAAAAAAATATATCCATTTAGGTGAATTACAGTAACGTACCCGATATTTTTCTTTTATTTCCTAATTTTCCTTTCATTTCTTACCCTGTATGCACATGAATGAGACTATTAATTTAAATTCCAATCAGTAAAACTAGCAAGAGAGGAAAGCATTGGCGTCACCAAGCCTTATGCGACAGAATAAGGTATCTCTATTCAGAAATAATTGGTTATTTTTTTGTTTTAATAAACAAAATGATTCAAGCATAGTGAGACAAGGACACGCATATTAATAAATATATTCGATTTTAAATATACACCCAAAAATAGATTTTAATCATTTTAAGTAAAGAAGCAGCAATGCGACTATTGATCATAAAATTGTTATTAAGTACAGTTCCGGTCATAAAATCCAAAAATACTACAAAGGACCGATCAGCTTCTAAGATCATCTTTAACAAGACATGAAGCATTACAAGGAGATATAAACTAAAATCATATCTGCCATAAATATCTTCGTCGCCGTTTACGCTTGGCTAACGAACGTTGCTTCAGGGTCCTAAAAAAAAACTATGTTCTAATCAGAAAAGAACCGCTGGAGGGCACTTAAAAATAATACAAGTGCATGAAGTTACTGGAAGTGAATGGACATTTTTGTAAACACATACGTCGGTTGTTACTAACCAACTGTAAATTAATTGGAAACAAAACAACATAAATCGTACATAGTTTCAATAATTAATAGAAAAACACATACCTATCTCATATGTTTACATTCTAATCCCTTGTCTTGTCTTGCCTGCGTGTGCTCCACAACTGATGACGTGTGACATCTCTCAATTTTTGTTCTTTATGTGACGCTTGTGTTCTTTTAAGCTTATGGAAACGTATCTTCTCGTTTGTCCGATGTGTTTCAAGTCTGTTCAAAAAGTGTTTCAATTTTTTATTGTAAGATGTCATAAATTTCCTATGAGCGCTCAATTCAGCAGATAGCAAATATTGGACAATTTTGAATGAATGTTATGTTAATCCAACTATGTTTGCAAACACACGCGTTATGTTATTATGTGTATTACATGTGTATCACTACGCTGTAAGCTCCAAAAAGTTTTCCATTAAAACCTTTTCTTAAACAATAAAAAGTTAATCAAAGTAATTTTTTTTTAAATATGAATATTTACGGATATATTTTTTAATGTATCCATTGACATGTAGTACATTTTGAGTACCGCTGTTACCAAAACACTGCATGCCAATGGTTGCTGAATTGATCGAGAGTTCGGGAGGCATGGCTCTTAACAAAATCGTACTCAGATCATTCAAGAGTGTTTCAATTTATCGACGTACCTACATTTACGTAATAAGTAAACAAATAAAGCCTCAATATATTTGAAACATCCAAATAGGCAAATACACTTTGAAACTGTATTAACGATTTTTTTATTCGTAAACTAATATCCACGTACCATATAAAACCTTGCTCTGTATCGGTTTTTATCAAAATCCATTCATTACACAGCCACACAAAAATCGACTTTTGGGCCCAGATGTCAGACAATGTTTATTATACGTTTTTTGGGTCGCTGAATCCGAATCCGAGGTCCATTTAACCCCATCACCTCAGGATTTTTCATAACCTCAAAAGAACCGATATTCTGAACAATTAAACCATATAATCTTAAGACTCAAGTTTCCAACGCTAAATCCAATTAACCAAATCCCATAAACATTTGACCCAATGATATCCCAAACTAATATGCCCATGAACTCATGTCCCAATAACCCTATAACCCCATAACCCCATAAACAAGGGAATAAATCATACACAATCTGTATTATTACCAAACATCACACAGCTGAGTACTCAAACCCAAAAAATTCCCATAACCCTATAACCCCGTAACCCCGTAACCCCATAACTAATAAATCATAGTCAATCTGTATTATGGCTAAACGTTGGTTGAGGATATCTTAAAACCCTATGCACTCAAACCCGAAAACCCCCATGACCCTACAATTCATAACCCCATGATTCCCTAACCACAACTTCATTACCTTCTACTTTGATCCCATTCACCAAAGAATCGAGTGTTACAGTCGATCTAGTTTAGAGGTTGCGCGATCGGATTTCATATAGCTCTCATAAGAGCTTTTGAAAAAAATAATAATTTGTAGGATAGACCGTACTATAAATTAATCAATAAAACTACAGTAAATAAATGAATGATTAATGTTAAGAATCTCTCTTGATTAGATTAAATCAAATTAAAAACCTAAGGATAACAATAGATAACCCAAAAAATTTATTACTAGATTGACCAGATGAAAAGAGATGAAAAGACCGGACATGTGAAATGACTAGATCAATATATAGGATGAATTTTGGGTTTGAGTACTAGAGTTTTTAAGGAGTCTAGGAGTAAGGAGCTATGTGATGTTTTGCAATAATACAGATTGCCTATAATTTATTAGGTTTCATTTTTGGTCACCATTTGTGAATCACCCTGTATATAAAAACATAAAATGTAGCTCATAAAATATTTAAAATTCTTTAAGGGCAGTGTTAAAATTGCAAGAGCTTTATGATGATTTAAAAAAATTAATCAGACCGTTTTCCAAAAATTGGATCCTAAAAAATTTGTACCAGACAAATGATTCACAATTTTCAGAAAATTATAGTTTCTAAATTTGCGCGTTTTTAGGGTCTATTTAATAAGAAAAATTTTTGTTAATCGATCACTTTCCCTGCACAAGTTTCTATTAAATGATATACTTCGAAATTTTATTGCAGAGAAGTAAGACACAGAGCCAAATCTTGCCGAAGCCCCCCCGATCTTGTGAGGCTGGCTGAGTCCGATCCTGGTAAGAACCGCGTATCTCTCAGTTTCTGTGCAGTGAAAGTGCGCATATGGCGAAAATTGTATACGCGGATGAATTATTACCAGGTTAAAGTAAATATTAGTGAGAAAGGTTCTTATCAGACATTTCTCCTTTTCCTTGATCTTAGGTTTAATGTTTCGATATTTCGATTAATACATAAGGCAGGGGGCAGACACGACCTCCCCCCCATTATTGTTGCTTCATGCAATCAAACCAAATTGTTTATATCGGTAAGTGCTTTTTTTATAACCAAACGAAAAAGTGTTTAGGTTTTCTGAGTCAAATGATGCATGATGGGACTCAGCATTCGAATACTTATCCGTGTTGATTGTCTTTCTGCAAAAGATAGGGTGTATTTCGCTTTCACCTTCTGTGCTCCATCCTACTGTGTTGATATATCCATGAGATCGTATGATAAATATATCATCAACAATCTGAACCAATATTTTGGTTTTTAATTGCTAACTACAGAGCCATTTTCTCGATAGCATCCATGAAAATATTAAGCCATATAAGAGTACACTAACAGTCTCTTCAACTTGCTCATAAAACTGATCCCTAGGAAAAAAAATCCATCTGTATTCACAGTAACTTGTCTACATTAATGTAATATTCATTACATAAATTTTACAGCAAAGCCTTGAACTGAAACCGTCTCTGGTTTTGGTGTTACTGTTATTTAACATACAAGACGATGATGACGATAACTAATTACCTACTACACTCATTGTGAGTTGTAGTAAAAACAAAGTAACGAGTAATGTGCAAGGAAACAGTATTTTGAAATCGAGTAGAAAACTGCTCGTTCTATGCAATTGTTGCGGTCGGAATAAGACCTGTGATAAACTATTCTAGAATGATAACTAGTAATAAATAATACACCTGAATCAAGCACAACATTAAACAAGGCCGCTAGGTTTCTATTTATGGGAATTATTCTAGTAGAAGAATAATAAAATGTTAGCGGCATGACCCTGAGAATATTTAGTGTTTTTATTTCCACTACTGCAAAGTCTTAGGCCTTATATTAAAGTTATCTGCTGTAATGTGACCTAAGTAAATTTTATTTTTGACAACTACTGAGAACATCAGTCAAACTATTACCCATTCGGAGCTTTTTTTTCATAAGTGAGAACTAAGTACAACAAATTAATTTTTCCTAAAGACCTTAGGTAACAAAAATTATTGAAATTAAATACAATTTTTAATGAAAATGAAAATCGCGCTTTAAGCCAAGTATTGATCGCAATGGTGGTGCTACTCCGAGAATTTATTGATATTCAAATTGATACTGCTTACAATGAACTGTAAAATCTGTTTTAATATCCATTGAAGCTTAGAATTAAAAAAAAAGGCTGATTAAATTTTCCTTTGTGATTTCCTACAAAGCATCAAGTCATCACATTTGATTAAAATTTGTTTTTAAGATTATTGTTACATTTGTTATACACGTATTATGTCAGATCCGAGTAATAAGGATCTGATAAAATCCTGCAACCATTTAAGGTTACGATTTCTGTTAATTGGGAGCAAGGTTCTGTTAAATAGGTGAGTAGGTGTACTCGTGATGTATAAGGAAGGAGGAAGATAGTGCTTATATATCACATACCTACACTCCAACACATACATGTTACAAGACTGCAAGAATTTGGTGATTATTTGTCTACGTTTATCGTCAAAGGAATTTGCGACAAAAATCTTGACCACTTTAAAATACATTGTGAGAGTAGCCACATATGAAGTTAGGTTAGGAAGACCATTATAGAAATAAAAATGAAATAAATCGAGACTCAGTCCATTAGTTTTTTTAGTCCTGTCTCAAATATTATATTTACATGTAGTGTTTTCAAAAAGAGTGCGACAAATTCAAAATGCAGCAGGATGTCAAAAAGTCTGACAATTTTTTCCAGTGGACCGAGAGTTCTAGAGTTATATCGAGAACCTACTGTCTTTTGTTTTTGAGATACAAGGCGTTATAAATTCATTATTTTAGGAAATAATCTTTAACTCTCTGTATCTCAAAAATAAAATAAAATAGACTCGTAGCCATCCATTGGAAAAAATTGTTTTATGATGTTCTGCCAAGCATTGAATTTATGGCCACTTTTTTCAAAACATCTTATACAGTAGTAGTCCAGACGGTATCTGTTTCAAAAAGCCATATTTGGGTGAATCGTACATCCACAGAGATTTTTGGCTTTTTGGCTTTCAAATATCACTAGAAATGAAAATTTTTCTATGCGCATAAAAAAAAACGTGGGCTTAACTTTTGACGGCACAATATGTTAAAAAAATTGGAAAAATGTCATATTTTTCTTCCTATTTAATTATGTATCTTTTTAAGAGTTGATTTTAGGCGAAAATGGAAGAGGAAAAAAATGTTTGTAATTAAATTTTTTACAATACATGACTGGTTACAAATCGAATGAATCATGATTATTATGGTAAAAATCGAAAAAATCACAAAAATGGGGTTAAAAAACAATACTTTTTAGGGAATTTTTTTGGTGTATTTAAATTGGGTGTAGGACCTTTATACTTGGCTCAAGAAAACTTCATGTTATGTAGAATCATCACACCAAATTTCATCAAAATCGGTTCGATAGATTTTGCATAATAATTTTGCAATCCAGATTAAAAAAAAATTGCAAATTTTCAAAATTTTGCACAGCAAAAACCAAGGCCCTTAGATACTTGAAAATTTAATCACATATAGAAGGGCTCTCAGGCTTTCAAACTTTTTTTGAAAAATTCGAATCCGTCAATTAGGAGAGCTCTGGCGCTTGTTTAAACATTGGTCGAATTTTTGTACTTATAAACAATTAGAACTTTGTGAATATTCAATCAAATCAAATTTTTTAAAGCAGGTTTTAAAAGTTCTTGGAAAGACGCTTCTTTAAAAAAAAACAGATCGATTGATCAATTAGTTACGTAGTTATAGCCGATTCAATTTCGAGCAGGCCGAAGCGGCCGCGCTCTCTGCTTCCCCCACCACCACCACCCGTACGATTTTATTGAATTTCTCGCTTGCATAAATAACTTTAAACACGTTTTAAAGTAGGTTGCCAATGAAGAAAAGTATTGTAATCTTAGACCTGGTAAGTACTCGGAATACCAAAGGTATTTTTCGAAAAATTAGCCCGGATATCCCAGTATATTTAGTGTAAATGACGGCTATAACTATGTAACTAATTGATCAATCGATCTGTTTTTTTTAAGAAGCATCTTTCCAAGAACTTTTAAAACCTGCTTTAAAAAAATTGATTTGATTGAATGAAGTTCTAATTGTTTATAAGTACAAAAATTCGACCAATGTTTAAACAAGCTCCAGAGCTCTCTTAATTGACGGATTCGGATTTTTCAAAAAAATTTTGAAAGCTTGAGAGCCCTTCTGTATGTGATTAAATTTTCAAGTATCTAAGGGCCTTGGTTTTTGCTGTGCAAAATTTTGAAAATTTGCAATTTTTTTTTCAAAATCTGGATTGCAAAATTATTATGCAAAATCTATCGAACCGATTTTGATGAAATTTGGTGTGATAATTCTACGTAACATGAAGTTTTTTTAAGCCAAATATAAAGGTCCTATACCCAATTTAAATACCCCAAAAAATTTTCCTAAAAAGTATTGTTTTTTAACCGCATTTTTGCGATTTTTT
The DNA here is from genome assembly GCF_000390285.2 of Anoplophora glabripennis. Lineage (NCBI taxonomy): Eukaryota > Metazoa > Arthropoda > Insecta > Coleoptera > Cerambycidae > Anoplophora > Anoplophora glabripennis. The sequence continues at coordinate 327,663 of NW_019416272.1, read as the reverse complement.
CGATGTTTACCATAATAGACATGATTCATTCGATTTGTAACTAGACATGTTTTGCAAAAAATTTAATTGCAAACATTTTTTTCCTCCTCGATTTTCGCCTAAAATCAAGTCTTGAAAAGATACATAATTAAATAGGAAGAAAAATATGACATTTTTCGAATTTTTTTAACATATTGTGCCGCCAAAAGTGCCTATGTTTTTTTTATGCGCATAGAAAAATTCTCATTTCTAGTGATATTTGAAAGACAAAAAGCCAAAAATCTCCGTGGATATACGATTCACCCAAACCAAAACACATACCGCCTGGTCTATAGATACAGTGCAATCAAATTATAAAGTGAAGAGGTAGATCTTATAATAAAAAAAGAATTACACAATAATAATAATATCCATGATACTTACAAAATATATGCATTAAAAGAAGCGAAGAATGTAGAACATTTAAACTATACAGGGTGATTCAGAAATTATCAAAAAAAAATGTTTTGAATGTACAGGGGGCTCTTACAAATACAATTTTGTTAAAATAAAAAATCAAAATCAAAAAAGGCAGTTCAAAAATGATTTAAAAATACACATCTGCACGGCACTGGAAACTGATCCACTGTAAAACCTGACCTTGCGCAAGGCAAAGCATGCAATCGTAAACCGACATAACGGCAAAGTGTAATAAAAAATTAACTGGCAAAAAATTGAAAGAATTTCTTTCCTAGGGAAAGAAATAAATAAAATTTTATAACACGTATTTTATATCTGCAAATTCAATTGCTCTTTCCGTTATTATTATTATTATTATTAATTAATGAAATTAATTTATGGTTTTAATTAATCAAATAATTTGACATAGCTGATGTTGCAACAACTGTTCAAAATTTTGTCCACCGACGCGAAAACACATTTGGGCCCGTCTTACCTAGTTTCTACGAACTAACACAAATGTTGTCTTGCTTCACCGTAAATTAAAACGATATCTATCAACTCCGTGTACGGAGATACACGTCAGCCATTTGTGACACTTGAAAAACTAAAAAAACTAATGTAAACACTATCGCAAAAACGTTAATACTAAAACCGGATTTAAATACCCGGAATCGCTTAGAGTCACGTGGAGAGAGAGCGCGTTGCGCAAAACGCACAACGAAAATAACGTTAGAGACTACAGTAGTCCAGCGTTGTAAGGGTTGAAAATGCAACAGTAATTTTTTTCTCGGAAACTAGGATTTTACAAAAAAAATTTGTTTACGATATTGAGCCCATTTTTCATGACAAATTTTTTCGGATAAGTTGTGAATCAGACTGTATATGTCATTCAAGTAGTTGTCACATTATACCCCCATGCTATCATTCGTATGCCGTATTGACCGTATTAACAAGTAGTAAGAGTTTTTGTTTTTATCATTTGTACTTATAAAATCTCTCAGGTATTTAAATTATTTAAATTTAGATAGATTTTCTTACTTTTTTAACTACTTCTTAGCTTAGGCAAAGAAATATGCCGATAATCGGTAATTTATCTGAAGAGTCATAAATAAACTTATAATTTGCGTTATCAATTGATTCCTCTTTCTTCTCTAAAGACAGATATTAACAATCTAGTACATATATTTTTTTTTACAATTTTTATTAAAAAAGTTTAAGGTTTAAAATTTCATATACGATATTTTTTTAGTGTTTTTATAACTTCTATTATTCAATTTCTATTATAAAAAATCCACATTGGATTTATAAATATTTAATTCACGTATTTTATTATCCTCCAATTGTGGTGCAGTAAGTATTGAAATATTCAGCAATTTTTTTATAACTAGCCATTACACCATGTTGATTTAATTTTTTCAATGATCGTTTTAGATATTTTCTTTCCACAGATATCATTTACAGAGTCTCAAAGTGCCTTGTACGTATTCTTTTGTTTTTCTTTTATTTGATTGTTTTTAGTACTCCCTTTACCATTCATTTTTTTTTGTAATTTATTTTTTGTTTTGTTATAACGGTTTGAATATTTTTATCTGTAACAGTTTAGTTCCACATAGTTTGTTTTTTAATGTTTCCTGTATTTTTACTGTTTTTATATTTTTATCAATTCTAAATACTACGTATAGCATAGTGATCTGGGACATGCTGTCTAAGTATAAAAAAATTGATGTTTACATTATCGAAATTTAATTTTTGGGGTTCTACATTTATTTAACTAAAAAAAACCAGTTAGGCAATTCATATGCGATAATTGATAATTCCATACGAAATAGTCACCATCGCATAATTATTAAAGGATAATCGAACCAGTCTAAAAATTTATGGAAGATGTCAATTAAGAATAAAGAACAAGGCATTCGACGTAATTTATAGGAAAAAGATACCAACATTGCGAAATTTGCAATTAAAATTAAGTTCACTAGCGTGCTGGGAGAAGAAAAATATTTCCTACTAACTCATCAAAAAAAACATTAATGGCAACTAGTAGATATCACTTCCGCAGCTTTATCGTTGTCATTCGCTTCATTTTTATATTAATTGAGACTAAGTTTCGGGTTTTGTTGTAATTTATATTTTTATGAGAAATATTTAATCCTAAAAATAGGATCTGCAGTGGATTTTTTAAAGACAAATACGTGACTTTTAACTATTATGCGGCAAATACGAAAGAACCAAATAAACCTGTCATGTTTGGTAAGAATTTCGACGATAATAAAATTTCTTTCACTCAAATATGAATATTGTTGTTCTTCGTAAGAAACATTGGGAATACATACCTATACAACCATAAAATATTCAGCTGCAGAAATTATGTTACTGATATTTAATTCAAATATACAGTGTTCCAGTTTTTTTCATTCACAACATTTACAAAGGATATAGCTTATAAACATAATAGGGGTGTTTCATACAACAATTTTCTCTAAAATGTAAGGTTCTCGTGATTAAATAAAATTAAATAAAAATTTGTTGACGTAGGTTTTGCTGAAACTTCGTACAACCGATCATAATAAAAAGGTAATCTTTTACCGTGAAAAACATTTTTCGTCTAAAGATACTGACTTAGTTATAGGGTTTTGTACGAATTGAAAACCTCCTAAACTCTTGATCATCTTTTCTAAAAAAAAAATATACTCTTGACAAAAATCGCTCAAGAGCTCAGAACTGTTTTTTTAAATTAATAAAAGAGATGTTTCTCCCTGTTTAAAACACAATTTAGGGTACCCCAGCTATAACAGCGAATATCTACTTGAATTAAACTATAGTCTCATCTTTTCTGAACAATTTATTGTTTGATTAACGTCATTATCTCTATTATTAATTAAGATTATTTTTTATAATTACCATTGTTATTGTAAAGAAAATACCAGAAATATTAAATCAAATGGATAAGAGGTGCATTATAATAAAAAATAAACCCTTCATCTCGAGTATATATGATTAATTGAAAACTCAAATCAAAATGAATATCCTTGAACTTATATTACTCAGCCGTGTACCATTTTGATGAGCTAATGTTGATAATATGATTTAAGCAATAAGTATTGAAACATATTTTTTATTGTTTCAATGTTATTGTAAATTTAATATTGGTATTGGATCTTGAAGTATATAAAATACTGATGACATACTAATTCTCATTATTTTATCTTAAATATCTTGGGAATTTCTTTATAAATAGATATTTACGTATCTGTGTCATTTATTTTCATTTCTTTCTCTGGTTTTATTATCAACGAACTTAATTTTACTATCGTTCCAATTTTCTTTATTTTTTATATTACATTATCGAGGATTCAGGAATATTAACTTCATGAAGATTAAGAAGTAAAATTTCAGTAGATTCTTTAAATATTAGTAAGTTTACCTTTTACCTTCATTAACATGACCAAGACATATTTGATATTCAAAAAGGAAATGGAAAATTTCTCAACCAGTTAAAAGCTTTTTTATATGCATACTCTGTGCGTAGGTACAATATGTAAGGTAAATAAAGAAATCGGTCTGGAAAATCATATATCCCATAAGAATTGAAATTTATTTCGAGCAAACGAAGAATGGAAACACCCTTTGTGAACGCCGCTGTTGTACCCTAAAATTTAGAATTCCCGATATCGCTGAGTAATAGTTGTGACTAGCAGTTCAGTTATATATTTGTACAGGAAAGGGTTAACTGTCGACCTTGACATTAACCCCATGTATAATTACAAATTTATAGAAATGGTTTCGTGATAACAGTTAATAAATCATATAAATGCTTTTGCGAGAAGTACCATAATATTTACAATTAATTATGTACTGTTAGGTACTAAATATATGAACCTAATTGCATGATTGCAGTATTACCCGTTAATAGTATTTTATTTATTATTCTTTTTGAATGAATTTAAATGGCAATTTATGCAATCAATTTTTAGAAAAATTTCTAAATCGGTAAGTAAAATCATTTTTGAAGAACTGACACCCGAACCCTTTTATTAGTGCGATATAAAATGAAACATGAATTTGCAATATATTTTTCTGTTTATATGTTTTTAAGGAAAGATAAGGAAATAAAGTTCGACATTAATAAACAATAGAAAAAACCAGCCCTAAATCTAAAGAATGTTGTGTGAGAAATATCACCCATGTTTCCAATCCAAACCAGAAAGTCACTTGTAGAACACGAGCCAAAACCACAAGGCAGAGCAATATCTACCTGTACGAGAACATCGAGCTTGACGCCAAAACACCCAGACAGCGCTGGTCGAATCAAATTTTTCGCCGATCTTTCGATTCCACCGCCGAAGTTGTCTATGGAGCCCAAAATCGATCTAGACACACAGAAATCAAAGCAGATGACGCAAAGTCCGATGCTGTTAGTAGGGATGCCACCAAAAAAAAAAAGCCGAGAATCGCCAAGAAAATCGATGATGTTTCGAATTTTCTGAATTATCAGCCTGAATCTTGGCCACCTCAGGACGAAGCATCGAGATCGCGCTAGGAAAGGTAGAAATCCCTTCGTTCCAGGAGCGCTCTAAATTCGAAAATCTATCAGAGCCGTCAGTACTGTGATTGAACTTCGACCCTTGTCATCCGAAAATTATTAACCAGGACCCAGAGCTTAGCCAGTTCGGTTTATATTCATTATCGATGCATTATGGAGTATATTGCATGTAACGAAACCAATATTTTATAAAATAACATCCAATAAGCCACTAGAGTTTTGCGATCGATGCTCAATAACCAAATATAATAACCAAATATATTAATAAATTCATCAGGTGAAAATCAAGCCAGGAAATTTAACCTGCAAAGGTCCCACTTAGGGTGGGCCGACTTAAATGTCACACTAGTGCGAATTGGGATTTTGCCACCTTCGAACCTTTATGTCTTCATCATTTGTTAATTAAAACAGCGTATTTATATCAAAACTGAGGTAAAATTTTCAGACATCAAATGATGTAATTATGTTTGAAAGAAATATTAATTTGTTATTGAAAAAAAAAAAATTTTTCGAATGATTTTTTTTAATTCGTATTCTTTATAAATAATGGCTAGAGAAAAAGTAAAAAAAAGGATTCTGAAGTTCAAAATCTATATTTTTAAGAAAAAAAATACCCCATATTGATAAAATGATATTATCGATTTTTTCCGGTATCTTGAGGATACAGGCATTTTTTCAAGTTGTTACATTTGTCTCCTTTTCTGTAAATTGATGTTTGTTTTGCACTCTTTTGTATAAAAATATTAATTTAAACAATATTATCCATAAATATTGACAAATACATGTTACAATTAAACTATTAATGAAAAAAAAATTTTTAAAAATTTAAATATTAACAATAACTAAGTAAACAATGTTCTAGTCTATTCCACACATAGAATGTGGTGAAAAAAATCGGAAATTAGCATTTCAATTCACAATTTCTAGATTATAATGATATAAATTCAACCACACCTTGGCCCACACTAAAGTCACACTAGTGCGAATTGGCACCGTCCAGACTTTTCAGACTTAGCCTACAGTAAGAGACTGAGGCCAGCTGTGGTACGGCTCAACTGTTTAGGCTATAGAAGGAATTATCGAGGTGGGGGAACATTCGGCAGCTGCTACCTGAGAGATACCATCTGTTAAAAGAAATGGTGGTGCGATTTCGTACTAGTTTAACCTTTGAGGGCTAAAAATATTTATTAAAAATCTCGAATAAGCCAAAATAAAAATAGTAATACAGTGTGTAAAATATTCAAATAAAAAATAAGAAAAGAAGTGGATAAAATACCAAAATTAAAATCAAGTCTCTTTTCCTAAATCATATTTCCCACTACCTTCTACTGTTACACAAATAAGAATTAAATGGATTCATTTCAAGCGATAGCAGATGAAATTGTTTGGGAGCAAAGTAAAAAAGAATACTAAGCTGGGATGAATATGTAGTGAATTTGTTGTAGGTATATGAGTAAATATATGTTTCCTTTATTTTTTATTTCTGTATCAACTAAGATATATATTCCGATTTCGGAACAGATGCATATTTATATTGGTTGATTAATGATGTGACACAGAAGGGTGGAACGAATCTGGCAAGATTCGTTTAGTCAACTAAACTGGGTAAACACGGAAACCCATTCTAAATATCGTTTATATTCCTTATCCACCATTTGTTTCATCTACCTTCGAAATGTTTCGCTCTTCCCATAATGATGAAATATTGGATCTCACTATTTCTTATTCCAGTCTGCATTTCAAATGCGTGCTATTTTCTGTAATATTGTTTAAGCAAAAAAATAAAATCGATTACGATATTCGTTAAAAATTAACTTGTTGCCCCCGGACAGTCAATCATTTTGATCAAAAGATTGCATCAATCGATTGAGTCGGTATGATTCACCGCCTAGGAACTCGTTTAATGATTGAGCCAATCAATGACAGCGACTGATGGAAAGTTTGATTGACGTAAATAATTGAAGATCGTTACAATGGTAGGTATGCAGGTACACACTATATTTGATAACCCACAAAAACGTAGCTACACGGAAAAGCAGAATTTCAGTATTTACTCAGTGGAGTTTCTAATTCTTTCAAAACTCATTCATAGTGACGAATGAGTTTTGATCAAAAGTTTGGGGGGTTGATTGAAGCGCACGTCAATCGATTGACTCAATCTTTTAATCAAAAGATTGGCCGTTTAGAGCCTGATGCTTTACACATCTCCTTTTTTTCAATCAGAAAAGGAAAGTGAATCAATAAAGTCAAATTGTACTTCCCGTACATGGTATTGAAGAGATGTATAGCTTGACAAATGTAATGTTGGTATTTCGACAAAGTGAAAAGAGAGCCGAAAGCAATCTTGTAAGAAAACAGAATTCCTGGAAGTAGGTAGAATTTGCAACAATTATAGAGAAAACGTGCAATAATAAGTAAAAATTGACGAAGGTAAATATCGACAATTAAAGAAAAGTCAGAGTGAAGAAACTATTGAAATAATAATTCAGATATTTATTACAATGGGTCATATAATAATAAGAGGACTAAATAAAGGTATGTTTACTAATAGCAGCCAGGTAGTCACCAGATTATCACAAGAGTTTTATGTATTTCCACAGACATAAATAAACGCATTGTGTTGAACGTTTTGAAATTTCAAATTCTTCACAGTGTGATAAAATAGTTAGTCGCAGTCTGGGTTTGACGAATTAACCCCATTGTTTTACTGTGACGAAACCCTCTCTCTGCCGAAAGTTGTTTGTTTTGTTCGGAGTAGATGCTGGCGGAAAACAAAATGCTTCCATTTCATTATTTACCCTCATCCCAGCGAAAGCATTTTATCCTTCCATTGTTTTAGTGTCAGAGTATTAAAATACATCCTTTTAAAAATATATTAAATTTTATTTTTATTAAAATATCGATTAATCAATGTCGAAAGAAGGAATATTTAGGAAGAATTACGTATTTTCAATATTTAATTTTCTGTGCAGTATCTATTACTTATTTGATTTGAAGACTATTGAAAATTATGTAATGATTTAATAAATATTAAATGTTATAGCAACTAAATACCTATTAAGGTCTGAACATTCTAAACGTTCGTAAGATTCCTGCGACAAATCAAATAGTTATATATTTGCGTATTTTGCGTTATTGTGTTGATATTTTATTCCAATAAGAACTAGAAATGTTCAATCTTAACATTTATTTTATTCAAACTATGATCAATGAAGTTTAAATAGTTTAGCACATAGGTAATTATTTAGATAGATTATAAACCTTTATATTATATTTGTTAATATTTCAACATTCTGTGAGTCAAAATATTAAATGTGCTCTGAAAAACAGATTAAATCGGCTCTATGTTATTTTACGATTGATGTTTTTCTCAAAATAGGCGATTAAAACTACAACTTTCTACAAATTCTAGAAAGAAATGTGGTTTTATTAATTTTTTAACGTATCTACTTTGGACCTAAACTAGATAAAGTAATAAAAATGGTTTGCTACAAAATATCTTAAATCACAAATTTTTTTAGAAATTAGTGGTAAATTATTCGAAGAATACTTTTCTTTTCATAAAATTACACTTATATGTAGGCAGATATGTACCATATGAATAACTCATTAAATTTACCTTTCAGGATTATTATACATTTACCTGCCTACTAATATTTTAATATTGCTAATTTAAAAGATTCCCTTCTGCTAATAAGGGACAGATAAATATATCCAAGCATTATTGAAATTTTATTATTATCGATAATCGTTAATTCTAAAAAAGTTGTCAAAAAAAGTCATATTGACGTCAGTCCCTGACTGTAATTATTTATTAAAAGACTGATTGAAATTCTCTTCTCCTCCCAGATATTTCTGTATCCTCATCAATTATTCACCTCATAATTTTTTCATGAGATACACGTAGCATAAAAACTACCTCGAAGAAATTCAATCTCATAAAACGAATGTGTGATATACAGGGTGATTCATTAACAATGGGAAAGTTGAAAGCTGAATATACTACACGTAAAATGGTGGCCATTGGCGCAAACATGCCTTATCCGAAAGTTGATAGTTTCGGAAATACAGGGTGTTGAAAGTTAAAATTTTAAATCGTTTTTTTGCGATTATTCAGAAAATATGTAGGTTAGGAACTTGAAAATTTGTGAAATTATATTTTTTTAAGCGACGAATAAGATGCGTGTTGCAATTTCAGCGTTGCTCATAGAGGGCGCCACTTACGACCAATTTTACCGAAAATTTAGTTAATAACTTTTTACCCTGTATGTCTAACATGAAACTTGATTCAAAACCTGAAAGAGCAATAATTTTTCCATTAATTATGTATTCTTGTTTCATTTCGGTATCTCGATCCGTTTTCGAGAAAAATAGATTTAACGAACACTATGTTTTGATAATACGAGAAATTAAAAGCGAAACGAACTAAGTGTTTCTTCATGTTTTTACAACAATTAATAATAAAACAAATGAAATACCACGTAATAACGATTTAAAGTTATTGTTCGAAGAATCCACCGTTGACACTGATACACTTTACACAACGTTTTCTGAGAAATCTTCGAGTTTGAAACAACTTATTTGGATTGTGTCTGACTTCTTTGGCAGCGATTTGTATTCTTTGCCACAACTCTTCATACGAACCAATAGATTCTTTGTAAACGATATCTTTCATTCGAGACCAAAAAGAAAAATCAAGAGGATTGAAGTCCGGACTTCTGGTAGGCCAAGCAAAAATGCTTCCACGGCTTGAAGAAGTTCTACTTTATTTAAGAAGAAACATGTGGTTCATGCACGATGAATGTCACCGTATTTTTCTCGGTCAATGCGTGCATATTCAGATGCAGTTTTTTCAAATCGCTGGATTGGTCATGTAAGCATTTTTGCTTGTCCATCCAGAAGTCCGGACTTCAATCCTCTTGATTTTTCTTTTTGGTCTCGAATGAAAGATATAGTTTAAAAAGAATCTATTGGTTCGCGTGAAGAGTTGTGGCAAAAAATACAAATTGTTGCCAATGAAGTCAGACGCAATCCCAATATGTTGTTTCAAGCTCAAAGATTTCTCAGAAAACGTTGTGTAGTGTCAACGGTGGATTCTTCGAACAATTACTTTAAATCATTATTACGTATTTCATTTGTTTTATCATTAATTGCTGTAATAACATGAAGAAACACATAGTTTGTTTCGCTTTTAATTTCTTGTATTATCAAAACATAGTGTTCGTTAAATCTATTTTTCTCGAAAACGGATCGATACCGAAATGAAACAAGAGTACATAATTATTGGAAAAATGATTGCTCTTTCAGGATTTGAATCAAGTTTCATGTTAGAAATTCAGGGTAAATATTTATTAACTAAATTTTCTGTACACGCAAGTGGCGCCCTCTATGAGCAACGCTGAAATTGCAACACGCATCTTATTCGTCGCTTAAAAAAATATAGTTTCACAAATTTTCAAGTTCCTAACCTACATATTTTCAGAATAATCTCAGAAAAAAAACGATTTAAAATTTTAACTTTCAACACCCTGTATTTCCGAAACTATAAACTTTCGGATAAGGCATGTTTGCGCCAATGCTCACCATTTTACGTGTAGTATCTTCAGCTTTCGACTTTCCCATTGTTAATGAATCACCCTGTATAACTACACATGTTTAATGTTTACAATAACAGCAATATGTGATTGAGATATTTCTACTAATTCAATTAATTTTGTTTATTGAATAAATAATCTTCTTAAGTATTGATATTGACCGAAAACGAATTAGAAATTATTGTCAAAAAAAAATGTTTGTTAAAGCATTATTGTTCTTGAAACAAAAGAACTTTCCTTTTAAATTACCAACAGCAGAAAATTAAAACCCATCATTTCGTGATAAAAATGGACATGATGCTGACCAAGGTCACAATTTCCGCCAAAGCCACAACCGCAATGAAAATATTTAATCCTGACAACTGGTTAGTAAAACATATCTTTCTTTATATAGGCACAACTACTATTTTTAGAACTACAATATGACGTATAGCATACAAACCCACATATTACATGATTTTTTTATATGCAAATATAGAATTATGTTAGAGAAAAGATTTGTGACGTATTCGTTGATGTCAAATATGCTCTTGCTTATTTCTTCGTTTACAAATATAGTTTCTACGCAGGACTTGAGAAAGAAATTGCAACAAAAAACAAAACAACATTATTTTTGCCAAAAATTTAGAAATATTGGTTTAAAAAAATCGCATTGGTTCTGATAATGTGAACGTACATATACATACTTGAATAGAATAGAATAGAATAGAATAGAATAGAATAGAATAGAATAGAATAGAATAGAATAGAATAGAATAGAATAGAATAGAATAGAATAGAATAGAATAGAATAGAATAGAATAGAATAGAATAGAATAGAATAGAATAGAATAGAATAGAATAGAATAGAATAGAATAGAATAGAATAGAATAGAATAGAATAGAATAGAATAGAATAGAATAGAATAGAATAGAATAGAATAGAATAGAATAGAATAGAATAGAATAGAATAGAATAGAATAGAATAGAATAGAATAGAATAGAATAGAATAGAATAGAATAGAATAGAATAGAATAGAATAGAATAGAATAGAATAGAATAGAATAGAATAGAATAGAATAGAATAGAATAGAATAGAATAGAATAGAATAGAATAGAATAGAATAGAATAGAATAGAATAGAATAGAATAGAATAGAATAGAATAGAATAGAATAGAATAGAATAGAATAGAATAGAATAGAATAGAATAGAATAGAATAGAATAGAATAGAATAGAATAGAATAGAATAGAATAGAATAGAATAGAATAGAATAGAATAGAATAGAATAGAATAGAATAGAATAGAATAGAATAGAATAGAATAGAATAGAATAGAATAGAATAGAATAGAATAGAATAGAATAGAATAGAATAGAATAGAATAGAATAGAATAGAATAGAATAGAATAGAATAGAATAGAATAGAATAGAATAGAATAGAATAGAATAGAATAGAATAGAATAGAATAGAATAGAATAGAATAGAATAGAATAGAATAGAATAGAATAGAAGTTTATTGACCGACCACTCACATACATAAGTACATTTTCAGTCATAAAGTCAGGTACTTATAAAAGTACTGGTAAACATATATGAATTAAAATCGTCAATAGATAAATAACAATGAGGCAATAAGAAATTTTTAACAAACTTTTGAGAGATTTTACAAGACATATGTTTGATTTTATTGTATTTATGGTTAACAAAGTTGTTAGAGAATCCAATTTGTAGTTTATTATTTTTTGTAATGTTAATACGGGAAAATGGAATAACAATATTCTCAGCATGCCTGGTATAGTGTTGGTGTACGTTGCAGTGTTTGACCAAATTTCCAACATTTTTATGAATAAAAAGTAAAGATTCACATACCTATAAAAAGGCATGGAAGTGGTAAAATCCAATTTTTTTAAATAAATCCACTAGAAGTAGTTCTAAATACCTCAGCAATAAGACGAACCGCAGCCTTCTGCAGAATGAAAGCTTTGTGGGCACTAGTAAAATTAGTCCAAAGTACAATTCCATATGTCAAATGACTATGAACTAATGAATAATACACTATTCTCATTACACTGTTATCAAATGAAGGTCGCAGCTGTCTTAGGAATATTTGTGTTGATAGTTTGAACACAGGCTATCAATATGTGCTGCCCGTTTTAGACTAGAATCTAGAATAACACCCAAATACTTTGCATCCGATTTGAATTGGATTTTGTTATTTGTTGAGTTTTGGAAACATTTAGCTTCAATTTATTCGCTGAAAATCAATTTTGCACCGCAATCAAACTACCCGAACTCATATCTCTACTAGCACGAGACAACAGTATTGTGTCATCCGCAAAGAGGATACGTGTACTATTAGGAATATTGACCGGTAAGTCGTTGATGTATATCAGGAAAAGAACAGGACCTAATACTGATCCTTGAGGTACACCATTACATACAGAAAGTAAGGTAGATTCTGTTCCTGTTAAATAAGATTGAAAAAGTTGTAATTCGTTATTACGAATACCCTAATATTCAAGTTTTGCAAATAAAATATTGACAGTAACGCAACCACAGTCTTTCGAAAGATCACAAAAAGAAGCATAAGCATTATTATCAAAACCAGGACTTCGTCAATAACTGCTAGAAAAGCTTTGATGGAAGAAAAGCTCTTTCTGAAAGCAAATTGTAAAGGTGAAAAGTAGTTTTTCTTTTATAAGAATTTCAAATATTTATAATAAATATTAAGGCAATTTTTGAATTTTTAACTAAATGAACACCCCTTGTTCATTTTCCATCTTGAATATAATCACAACCACTTTGGATAGTTAATTACTACATAATCTTATTAGACAATATTTTATTTCTACACAGTAAAAAAATTACTGGCAATTTTTCAGTTAAAAGTTGGTGATTATGTTACAGGTTAAATCAACTAAAATATATTTTTAAAAAAGTTAACGGATTAATATAAACATACTTTTAAATTAAACTTTCGCTAAATTACCCGAGATATGCGTAAACAAATTACAGTACCTACTTATTTTCTGGCATTCATAAGTCATATTATGTTACTGGTAACTTATTGGTAACATGGAAAATATAGTAAATTATATTTTATTGAGTTGTAAATAGTAGATATTACTATAATTACAAGACATGGTATCACATTCCACAGGAAATGGAAATATTCGAAAAAGATGAAAAAATATATTATGTTGCATTTATTGCATCCGATTATTTCATATAATGTGCGTTCCAAAGTGAACAGGACTTTTCAAAAATAGGTATTTTTAATGAGGCAGTTGGCAATTACATACATCGGAAAGGTAGATCCTTGCTGTCAAAATTTCATGACATTTGGACAAATAGAATCAGGGTTATTGCGTCTGAAGTGACAGTATGTTTGTAAGCGAAAAAATTGACTGACGACCAAAAATTGCTGAGAATTACATTTGAAATACATCATCAAGAAGGCCAAAAAGGACAAAAACTTCCTTTACAACATTGTACCAAGCGCCAAAATGCCGAATGGAAGACGCCAGACGAGCCAAAACCTAAAACATCTCGTTTGGAGAATCAAAAGACATTGTTGATTTCTTTTAAGATTCCAAGGGCATTAACCACAAAAAGTTCGTTCCACCGGGCCAAATAGTTAATGAACAATTATATCTTGGTGTTGAAGCGTTTGGTGTGTCGTATTCGTCGTATTCGGCCAGAATATCGCGCAGAAGGAAGTTGGCATTTGTTGCACAATAATGTGACATCTCATCGATCGACAATTAATTGTGACCGATTTTTTGACTGAAAATCTCATTTTAACTGTCTGATTTGGCACCGTGCGGTTTCTATTCTACCTTGAAATGAATTTTCCGATGAAAGGATAGCGTGTTGAGGACGTAGAAGCCACTGATATCCTGAAGGATTGAATCGAAAGGGGACTATTTTGAATAAAATAAATAAGTTTTGCCAAAAAAACTTTTTGTTCTTATTTTTAAAGTGTCCTATTTATTTTGACTTCCTCCATATTCATGTCTTTTTCTAAATTAAGTAATTGTAATTATCACAGTGGATTGAATCATTGCTTTCATTATCGACTAACTCATCACCGTTATATTCTTCGTCCTCAGTCTCAGAACTTTCTGGATTTCCTGATTTTCTTCAGGACTGTATACTTCTTTCCTTCTGTATATTTTTTAATTACTTGCATATCTAAAGTGGCAATATCTTCATGAAATTAAGTTTTAATTTATATTTTATTGAAGCAAGTTGCCAGTGCTATATTATAAATTTTTTTCAGTAAATAGTGAAATAATTGAAAAATCATGACTACAATCAAGTCACGTACAAACTGGAATTATGTAAGTATATGTTTCAGATACACTTTCCTGGTTGTATAACAACACGATATACCTACCCATGTGCCGATGGACAATGCATTTGTCTAACTATTTTGATTATTCTCTCATTATCACCTTCATCTTCGGTCATGGAAGCTTAAAGTCGTGAATATTTTCCAAATATCTGAAGGAAAGAGAATTCTGAATTCTTCTACCTTACTTTTTATTATTATCCATAAAAACATATACAGGTTTTTTGGTCTATTGTTCTAGTTACGGTTCCATCCCGCTAACCTAAAAATCTTCATTATTTATACGCCTGGAACGTTCTCCTTGAATGGATTACATTTCAACAAACCTTTCTTCTCCATTTACGTTCAGAACCACGGAGCATATAATAGACCGAAGTTAATGGGCCCCTCAGTCGATTTGATTACCAGGTTAAATTAAATGGATCTTCGAAGAGTGCTGTAGAAGCGCAGATATAATATGTTAATAACCTTTTTACACCGTTACAATACCTGCACGCTATAATAATCATGGACGATGTACTCTTTCCAGCGCCGTGCCGCTCCTATCAAGTAGGCAGAGGCGTGAGCGGCTAGAACTGTTCTGACAAGATACGTAGATCTAATAAATTGTTTAGTAAAAAATAAATTTATATGCCGACACACCGTGAGGTGATAGTAAATAGATGATGTTCCGAAGTGCATACGCATAGACCAAACTTTCCCTTGTGAGACAGCTCTACGAAATCAGAAACACTTTTCGATAAACTTGAGTCGCCAAATCAATGTTCAGATTAAAATCCCTGAGAATGTATTTTTGAATATTTTCAGAACTTTACTTAGGTAGGTGTTTTACTGTTTAGAGAAATTGAGAACTGTAAACCAGAATCATTTAGAAATGGTTAGAATTAGAAAATGTTGCCCCATGTTTTTTGGAGTGACATTATTGCACTTATTTAAGACCAGAATATAGTAATTTAGATTTCAAGGACAAACGATTTGAAATATGTAAATGTTTTGATGAGGAAAGGAAAATTTCATTATTTTTTTTTGAGAAACAAAAGAAACAAGTTTTAAAGTGGTAAATACCTAAAAATAATGTTACCCCAAAAAGATTAGAAAATCATTTTAATTATTTGGCTTCACTAACGAAAATTGACCAATAAAAAGGTTTTGCTAAGATAATCTTTATTACAATAACAATTTTTCTTATTAGTATCTCAAAAACATCAATATATCGCATTTTGGTCGAGCATTTGGGCTATTGAAAATTGTGTACACGGTTACTTCCACACAAGTCGACTGACGACTAAAAGCTGCTCAGAATTCATTCGAAGGACATCATCAAGGAGACTAAAAATGACAAAAACTTCCTTTACACTATTGTGACTAGTAATGAAACGTGGTGTTTCTAATATGATCTAGAAACTAAGCTCTAAAGTGCGCTAGGCTAGCCAAAACCCAAAAAATCGCGTTTGGAGAGGTCAAAAGTGAAAACAAGTTTAATTTCTTTTACGATTTCAAGCGTATTATCTACAAAGAATTTGTTGCACTGGGCCAAATCGTTAACACAATTCTATCTTGGTTTTTTGAAGCATTTGGTGCATCGCATTCGTCGTCTGCGGCCAGAACTTTTATCTTTTCGGAAAAATGCATTGGCCGATGAAAGGAAAGCGTTTTGTGGACGTAAAAGCCACCCAAAATGCTTGTACTCACATCCTGAAATACTCATTCGACATACATTTAGTTTTGGACCTTGCAAATCGGAGTATTGAGTTAGAAGGGGACTATTTTGAATAAAATTTCCCTAAAAAACCGCGTGGTTAAAAATAATTTACATATGGCTACTAGGAAGTTTTACAACAGTAGCTAGATATATTTTTAGCACATAGCCATCTTGTGTTCAACATTGCATCAGGTCTTTCATACAAATACATATTTTCCTTATTTTGTGCTGTTTCAGTTTATGCTGTCCGGAACTTTCTGTACACTATAAGGAAAAATTTGTTTATAAGTCTGTGTATTTGTGTGTCAAAAATGAGGAGCTTTTAATGTTATATTTCAAAACGATATTAAATTATTTGCTTAATGTAAATTGTTCATTAATAAGGTAACAATAACCTTAAATAACCAGAAAACCACATCACCCGCCTCTGTCTTCCATCAAGTCTTATTTCATTAATTCAATTCAAAGATGACTCTTTAATTTTTATGACCACCCAAAATGATTTCCAATGCAAATATAAATAAAATTAAATAATCCGTATTATGGTTTATTATTTTCTTTTCTATAAACAATAATTTACACATTCCTCTTTGCCACATAAACGATATAAATGTAACTTATGTATTTTGCAATATAATAATTATTAATACATAATTTAAATTTTTCCAAAATGGAGATTAACGTAAATTCAATTGAATTTCAAATTTTATAATAAAAATTTGATTCTGTCTAATCTTGCAATTTCTGTGGTATGTAATGGCTAGATACATCTATACATGTTTAGTACATATTTATGTAAACTGCAATTACATATATGTTTGTATATAAAGAGGATATTGAACCTTTAATCGCAATTCGGCGTCACAGGCTACGTGTCTGAGGTATAAAAGGGTATCGATCGACTGGGGCAGCATAGTGACTTATGAATAGTAACGTCCTAACTTTGGGGATAAAATAGAAATCTGACATTACAATTTGCGAGAAATAAGTATCTGTACTATTTAAATTTTTAAATGGAAATATTTCCATAATTTCTAGAAAATAACAGACTATTAGAAAATATAGATCAATTTGTTTACCCATAGATTATTTGGTTGAATATAGGATCTTCCTTACCTATTCCATTTCTTATTTAGGCGCCTGTTTTTCAAGAGAGATACATATTAAAATTATTATAAAAAAAGGTTTCTATTAATAACAATAACTCTGTTACTTTTCACGATATTGAATAGAAACTTTTCTTACATATCTCTTCTATATCAGAGCATTAATTGTATAATTTTGATTGAAAACAATCGAACCACGAATCGAGGAAAGGAGGGTTGTAGTATTACCCATCGTCCCCCTTTTTTGCATACGCCTATGATTTAAATAATTGTATTTTGGACCAAGCCTTCGTTTTTGTTCTTTTTTCAATCATACTTCTTTCAGTCAGTTCAAAATTTTAATTTAGGGCTTGGTTTATGAGAGGCACCTTCCTTGAATGTGTTATACCGGGTGATTCAGTTTGATATTCACGGCCTCGTATCTCTTTTATTTTAACAAATAGCTATAACAAACTCTATATATTTTTAAATCGCCGCTCAAACTCTATCAAACGACATTATCAGATCGTCTCCATGGTAACATGTGTCAAAATTGCTATAGTCAATTGTTTTTGTTCAATTGGCACACTATATTTTTTTATCAATTCCGGAAGATATTTTTTTCTGCGTTCAGCTATATAAGAAAGGCTATAATTTCATTAGAAATATTGCTAGAAAAACAGCAAAAAAGATGTACCCTACTTTCATTAGCTTTATTCTGAAAATGAAAGCCAGCTGCGGAAACAACTGAATTTTAACGTTTCTAAATGACGATTTGTCAAAATAATTGACATTTTGTACCTACCTATTATATCTATAACTAATAATTATAGACATGAATACTTACAGTAACCAAGAAAAACTAGATATGATTTTAATTTATGGAGAAGGCTGAAAGAACGCTAAAGCTGCCAGGTATTTATAGGTGCCAACATCGTTTCCCGCAAAGACAACTTCCATCAGAAAAAAGTTAGCCAGGAATTTGGCGGTAGATGGATGTTTTCAAAAGAAATGAAGAGTTTTTAAACTCAGAAGGGCAAGAGATGAAGAACGCCGTATTAGTATTTTACCAGGATAGTCGAAAATTGCTGAAGAGATAATTGAAATTCAAATTCGTGAGTACTTAGAACATTATAGTATTTTTTTCAGTCTGGTTTTTGTCCTGGGCGCAGTTGCTCTACAGCTCTAATACACATTATTGATGATATTGTGGACGCTATTGACTCGGAAAAATGTACACTCCTAATTTTACTTGACTACAGCAAGGCATTTGACACGATAAATCATGATGTTTTAATTACTATTTTAAAATCGTGGTTTTGAGAATGATAGCATTAAGTTGCTATATTCATACCTTAATAATAGATCAGAGTTTGTGAAAATCTCTGAAAACCTATATCAATCTAGATCTATCTGCAAAGGAGTCGCCCAGTGTTCCATCTTAGATCCTTTGTTGTTTACAATTTATGAATTACAATTTTACACTCCATTATATTACTCGATTTATCCTAAAGACTATCAATCAGCTATGCATAAGGTAAATGATGATTTAAATACAATATTTGATATTTCCTTACAGCATTCTCTTAATATAAATCCTTCTGAAACAGCCTTACTTTTATTCGGTAAGAAGTCTAAAGCCTTTTGATATCTCTAAATTAATTATAGTTTAATATAAATGGACATTTGCTAGAATTTTCTAAGAGTGCAAAAAATTTAAGTTTAATCTTAGATTCCAATTTAAGATTCAGGGAGCAAGTTAAAAAAATGACCCAACGAGCATACCTAGGATTGCGGCTTCTGTATCCCCATCGTAAATATCCAAACTTAAATACTAAGAAAATGCTTTGTGAGACATTGATATTATCCCAGTTTTCATTTTGTGCCCCTCCTGTATATGGACCTTGCCTAGATCTTGTAGTCCAAGCATTATAGAGATGCTTACAGAAATTATTACCTGGACAAAAAAATATGACCGTTAGAAAATTACGTTTTAAATCGAGTTTCTTGTTCTTTAAACTCGATCCAAAATGGCGAACATGGTTAAAAAAAATCGCAAAGTAACAAAAAAAATAACTAAAAAAATATAGCACCGATCGAAAAACCGTTAAAAATCTTCTCTTTTCTCTTCTTCTGTAACTCGTATACATTTACGTTCCCATACTTGCTATTTACTGCAAGCATAGCCCGCGGCAAGCTAAAAAAGTACATTCTTGAAAGATTTTAAAATATTAAATATTTTTCGAGATATATCTATTTTTTGAAAAAAAGGCCCTTTCGAAAATTGGCTAGATCTTCTCAGCAGATAGCCCTACAGTGACGATTTTTGGTTTATTTTCTTCGTAACGAGTTATATTATCATGCTGTTAAAAAATGTTGACGATTTTATTAATTTTATGGATCAAAAAAAGTGAATGAAATACTAAGTCACCGCCCGTTTCGGGTTAGAAGTGGGAGTGACTATTCAGATTATGAAACGTCTTCAATGCAACTATCCTTGTCTATCGCACGAATTTCTATGACTTTATCGCTCTCACGTAACGGCTGATGTACCATGGGGACTTTCCGAACCTGTATACCAGTTGTACAACAGTGTCACACTCGGTGCAGGATTTTTTAGTTATGCAAAATTCAAAATCAAAAGATTTATTAGGACAATGTTATTTTCTTAGGTATGGTACTTATTTAATGCTGCTATTGTTATTATTTTTGTAATTTATTTGTTTACTGTAATATAATACTGACTACGGTGCTTATATTATATGGTATCCAAAATTGTGGATAACCTTTTTATTGGTGCTGAACGACTTTTATTTTTCTTTTGGAAATAAAGACATTGTTATTATTAATAATATGGATAATAATATTTTTTGTAATTTGACTGTAAAATATAATTGAAAAATATGTTTGAATCTTGTACATTATTTTTATCATTATTCAAAAATTTGTCGTCTTTCTATTTGTTAACTTTTAAAAATCTCTTAATATTTAAAAACTCAAAATTTATAACTTGCATTTCCCTTAAATCATCGGAAAGATCTACATTCGATTTACGTACCTTTCATTTCATTCTGTTTAATATACTTTTTTACCATTTTTTATTTATTTGGTTTTAGCACAATACTTTCTTTAATATGCATATGGCTAAAACTATAAATTTTACGGCATATGCCCGCTATCTCATTAATAGAATCCAAGTGTGTAATCGTTAAGGTTATATTATAATTTTTAATATTGATTGATAGGTAAATGAATATTTTATTTCACTTAAAAAGGTATTGGAAAATAACAGATTTTCACCGACAATATAGCTTCGCTCGAAAAACTGTATTGTCCGTGGAATTATTAATAAAAATTGAGATGAGATGAGATGAGATGAGATGAGATTTTATTGAAATATCAATTTTTTTTATAGAATGCTTCTTAAAACTGTTTATTATTTTTTTAATATGACATTTTTGTCTATTAGATTGTGTCCTTTATTATTGTATGTTTTTAAACTATAACCAGTTAAAATTATTAGAACAATGATGGAAACATCCTGTATAATATCCCAAATTATTAATTTCAAATAATACCACTTAATATTTTATCTAAAGGTATCTTTTATTTTATTTGTTAAGTAATAAATAAAGAATTTGTTAAGATAATGTCACTAGTCTAAATATAAATAAAAAATTGTGATAGGTATTCCAGAAATTAGAATTAACGGATTGTCCCTACAATCAACAATTATCTTTTTAGTCTAGTACTAAAGATCCCACATCGGTATTGTTCAGATATTAAATTTTATCAATAAAGTTAAAGTAACGTTTCTATTCCATCAAGAGCAAGGCTTCGAGAGAGAAACATTAGTCCAACAAGCAATAATAAAAGCCAATTTAAAAAATGACGTACCTGATAATAATAATAACGGCATTAGGTACTCTGCGATCTAAAAATAACTTACATCAGTGAAAAAGAATCTTATAATTCTATCCCAACAAATATCGTAAATAAATAATATACACCACAGTCCTTACTGCGATAAAATTACCAAGATGGAATTTTAAATCAAATAATTCATCATACCATAAAGATTTCCACCTGCGGTTTCCTATTTACTTTTTCCGTTTTCCTGTAATGGCGGCCAACCAACAGTTCTGGGTCACTCTGTACATGAAATTCGATGTTCCAAGGTTATTTGTGGAAAGTTCAATAGCAGAAATATGAACACCTACCCATTTGTGTGCGTTAAACAGAGCTGTAGGCAATTTTAACACTAACGAGTATCTCTTATATCCTGTGGAGAAGACAAAAAGTAGTACAGAGTTCGATTTTTAAAAAACGTGGAATGGTAGAAACCGCATCTCGATATCTTGAATCGTTTAAAGGGTAGAGTGTTCTTTCGTCTCCGTCTTTTTGGTATCGAATAACTTTTTTGTAATTAATTTTTTTTGCGCGATATTTTTCTATAAGTTTTACAGTTATGAAACTTTACTGATATTTTTAAAATACGATACTATATCTTTCACGTTTCAAATATAAGTGAACTTTTCTTCCAAATGTTATGTCACAGTATCAAACATAATTTAAACACCCTTGACATTTTTACATTGCATAACAATTTGCATCTACAGAATGTTAAAGAAATAAAAGCAAATATGTTCTATTTTTGTTTATATTTTCCGAACAGTTCAGCAAATCAATTCAGACAGGGTACCTAATAAATCTAGCACGATTTAAATATGACGATGAAAAAATACTGATAAAAAAGCACCCCGTTCCGTGTCTCTTAAACATCTAAATTTCAAAATTGGCACACCCTATATCTCTGTTATGGATTTTCCAGTTGGTACTTTAGATATGAAAATTTTATTCTGATATAAAATTTCTGACAAAATAAATTAAAATAGAAATTATATGACAGATATCTTATCAACCCGATAAAGTGAAGTAATTTTTTTAACACAAACGCGTTCCTTAGCAGATATATCTGTTTGAGTTTTCGCACGTACTTGCGAGACTCCCGATATTTATTAACACCGCCACCTACTTATTTGTTTATTGGTTGTCGTTGTCACTGACTCATATCTAGAATAAATAGGCGGCCAAAAAATCAGGCCATTAAAAGTAATAGTGATCTCAAGGTAAATTTTCGAGAGAAATCTCTAGAATTAACACCACATTTTCGATATTCACGGTATAAGTTGGAAATTACTATGGCGGTATAAAAGTTAATAATCATTAAACAATCAAGTCTGTTTTCTGTACTTTGGTGGCTAAAACAAAAACATGTATGGTTTTATATTGATACATTTTATCATCTTTAAACAAAATAAAAGTTATTGCAATATGTACACGTAAAATACGTGTACTATAATTTTGATATTTCTATATGTTTGTCTATAGAACTATAAAATAAATCCCATACTAAAACAATTACTTATATAATGATAAAAAAGTGAATAAATGTACATAAGGGAAACTCAGCTAAAATGGAATACCGCTTTTTTAAATAAAGGGGTTCTTGTGAAGATGTCTGAAAAAACATTGAATATTTTTTAAAAGTAATTAAATTCTAGGCTCCAGAGATCGATAGATCTTTATTGGGACTAGAACTGATACTTTAAAATAAAATTTTTGTAACAGAAACCCAACACTAATAGCATGTCAACTTGTTAGCTAAATGAAAACTACCCGGCCATTTTCAAAACAATCCGCAAACAATTACTAAAATTAATTTTTTGACTTTTGAATTTTCGATGATTTTAAATAACAACTACAATACGTATCATTAGTTATTTGTGTTTTTGTTGAAAACGACAAAGTTTTTGAAAACTAACAAGAGTAAGAAAAGTTTTAGAATTAAATAACCCATAAAATAAAGTACCGTATAATTTTTTAGGTCCGTTAACGAGTTAAAAAATTCTTAAACATTTTAATGGTACATCACCCCTTATCAACCCTTTAAAATGCTTCAATTGAACTCCGTTTACTGGCGATTAATGCTCTTGGTACACTCACACCGTGTACCAAATTTGGTTTGAAGTATAACTGAAATTTTGATTTTTTCGAAATTTGTAACCCCACTTTCAAGAGCTTTAACTTCTCAGGAGTGCAAATTAGCATAAAGGTAAGTTGCGTTAAATCACCATATTTTGAGTTGCATCTGCTCTGTGTCGGCTCTTATGAGAAACATCCTGTATATCAAAAATTTTTTTTACATGAAGGCATATGATTCAAAGTTTTATAACGCACTAAATAGCTGTAGCTATTCCGTCAAAATTTTGACCAAACAGATTCTATACTTTTCAATTTATGCGATGTAAAAATAATATGATATACAGGGTGGGCCATTAGTGTGAGAAAGTAAAATAACTCCCTTTTACTCACAATACAGAAAAAAAGTTTACCTATATAAAAGTTATACAGAATCAAGAAACCTAAACTATAAAATTATTTTGAAACATACAGACTGATGATAAATGGAACACCCTGTTTATTTTTAAACATATGGGTTTCCGACAAAATTCTATATATGGCAATATAAACAGTTTATCATTTTAGTGCGGGGTTGCTATGTAGAAAATTCTTCGAATTAATAATAAATTAATAAAATTGAAGTGGACTGATATGTGAATAGAATAGAACAATAAAATACAGGGTGTTCCATTTGAAAAATTTTAGGAATTCGAGTTTGAACTTTTTTAAAATGATCGTTTTATAAAAAATGCCCAGTATAAAATATCGATATTAGCTAATATAGGAGTCTTTGCCTAACATTTGCCTTTAACTCTGTCAAATATTTTTGCTCCAAGTGTTAGTAGTTGAAAATTAATACAACTTCTTCGAGGTCATGTTTTTTCGAAAATTCGAAGAATTTCTAAATAACTTGGCAACCCCGAATTAAAATGATAAACTGTTTATATTGCCATATATAGAATTTTCTTGGAGATCCACTTGTTCAAAAATATACAGGGTGTTCTATTTAAAAAATGTAATATTTGGCGTGTCCCATTTTTACTCATCACCCTGTATGTTTCAAATTAATTTTGTAGTTTAGGTTTTTTGATTCTGTACAAGTTTTACATAAACTTTTTTTCTGTATTATGAATAACAAGGAAGTTATCTTACTTTCACACACTAATGGCCCACCCTGTATGTCATCTCAGCCAAGTATGATATCATTTGGACATGGTTTATTTAAATTTATTTTAAATAATATTAAAAGATATAGACATGCAGTAACTGTATCTACCTTTCACTTTTTAAATTAACACAAGTTAAAAAAATTATTAGAGTTCATTACAGATTATACGGTATTTAATAATAATTAGAGCAAAAATATTTAATGTACTTAGTCTTGTTCTCGTAATACAATTTCTTTGGATTCAACACATTGTTTTAGATATTGTCTGAAGTTACTTATTTGTTTTATTTTTCTTTATTTATTGACTATTTTACCTGTGAAAATAGTTTAAAAATTAATGAAATCCTCGCTTCAAAAGGACCAGTCAAGGGTTATTTTTATGAAAATAGTTTTGCTTAAAAATTTCACAATACAAGGTGTTTTCAAAATAATGACATAAATTAGCATGACAGCCGCTTACTTAAATACATATTTCATAGTTGCAATCGTGCGAGTTGTATGCATTTAATTTTTTTGTTAATAAATAGTTACTTTTGAAGAAAAAAAGTGCAAGAGGTAAAAGTTTTAAAATAAATCAGGCTATCTGATACGTATATTTGAATAATCAATTTTTGTCAAACAAAAAAGTTGTAGCAGAAAATAACTTAGGTATGCTTATTTCAAGCCCCTCCAAGGGGCAGAAATTTTCGAAAAATTGTTGAGAAGTTACACATTCATCAGCAGAAAATTTGTGTATTTGACTATTATACCTTTTTTTGGTTTTTAAATTTCAGTCACTATTCCATATTTTTTTAGAAACTAAGAGGACGTATATACTAAGAGGTGAACATGTTACTGAGGTCATTTTTATGCAAAATGTGTTCTTTTTAGCTGTAGAATCGCCGGTACCATTTGTGCTACTTCTTTTGAAAACACCCTGTAGGTATATCGTGCACTTTCGAAAAATATATCTGTTGTCATCTGATAATGACTATTCGTTTTTAATTATTTTTGACATTTTAAATTTGTTTGTTAGAGATATCACATTATGATGTTTATTCTATTATTTCGTACTCGATCTTCTAGAATATGTACCCAACAAAGGTCCAAGTCCACAGTAATTTGAAACACATCTTTCACCATTCATCAAAATAATCGCGGTCTCCCCAGACATTCTTATTTAAATGAAAAAAATGAACCCTTGGAAAACATGGCACGCCAAGTCTTATAAGCTAAACAGAGTTTCTGAGAGACAGATGGGCATATGAATGACAGCTTTTCATTTAAGCCCTTTCAGTTGACTCATCTCTAGTTTTTGAGGGATAAGACAAAAAATAATAATTCGACGTTTATTTATTTATAAACGTATAACGTGTACCTACCTTCACATTTTTCATATTTAATCTTCGTTTAAACCGTGAATACAGCAAATCTCTGTCCCATTGACCCAGTTAAATCAAATCTCTTCCACTAGATGGTTGCTGCATTGAATTAGCAAGTGATGCGAAACACGGAGATAAATATGATAATAGGAAAATCAAGTGGATAATTTTTTAATACTTCCTGCGTAATGACATCAAACAGTCTATTTTTATACTACTATCTACAAAACCTATCAGGCATATTAATTGCAGTTATAAAATAAATAAATTTATTAATTATCCGTATACCGTACCCACTTATTCAAAGCATAATGAGTACCTTAATATTATTACTGAGTTTTGGAAATAATAATTATTTCAAAAATATTATTGCAATTATTAAGATTAACATCATTAATGAGAATAGAAATTGACCTACAAAGTATCCAAGACATACTTCGGTAGGTAAGTCCCTAAAATTGTGAAGTGTAAAAATTATCTACCATCAGTATAGCAGTGTATTTAAAAAACTAGACCTCACTGGATATATAACTAATTATTTTCGAAGATTTCACATTTTTCCTCCGATAATTACATGTAAAAATTTGCGAACTGTACCTAAAATACCTATGGCACAGGAATGAAGAAACATATGGTTTTATTTAATAAATAAATTTACATATGGCAGATTGCATAAGATAAAATAAAAATGTATAGAGGTAACTTAATGTTCAATATGAAAGTCCAATCCATAATAGGACAAATCTTGTAAATTCCCAGCCCCCTTTGTGAAACAGATGTACCTATAGTTATTTGGATAATAAGAGCTAGGTATCTATAAAGCATACCTATTAAATAACAAGCTAATAGGTAATTCAAATAAAGGTATGCATCACGGCAGGGACCATAACACACACCTTTTAGGGTTGTTTATCTAATTTTAGTAGGTACGTACCTAGATAAGTACTTCCGGATGATTACTTACTTAGGTAATAATTTCTTTAATGATTACTTCTTAAATATAGATACCTAAGTAGAAAATAATATAAACAATTAATTTCTTCCTGTGAAATCCATAGATTAACATTAGGCATGAAATACCTAATCATCATCATTATTTTTAATGCAGTCCTATCTATTCTCATACATTGTCCATTACAGTTATGAATGATACCCATTCCCACATAGAAAAATCAACGCCCATTGAGTAGTAGTATTTGGTTGTCATTGAAGGATTTATTCCGTTTAAAAAAAAACATTATTCATTACAGAATGTAAAACAACAACAACGCCCTACATTTAAATCTAGGAGCGAAAACGTAAGCCAAATGTGGCAACTAATAAGCTATAGTGCTGCCACCCGGGGGTGGGGGCATCTATATAATAGAAAACGGTCCGCCGCCATTGCATTTCAGATTACGCATCGACAAGAGCGTTTGTGTTTTCTAGTACTAGTTATTTAATAATTTTTATAAATCAAAATGAGGGAAATCGTACACATTCAAGCCGGACAATGCGGTAACCAGATTGGAGCCAAAGTAAGTTTTGTTTATTTTGTTTCTTTTTGCTTGTTTTTCTTTAAAGTGTTAACTTGATTTTGCTATGAACTGGCCATTTTGAAAACGCATAAATGGTTTTTGCTTAGAAATTATGAAGTTCGCTTTAGGATTACATTGTTATATAACTGTTTTAAGTGTAATTGTGAATTTTATTTTATATACTTTAAAAATATGTGGAACTTTATAAATTGAGCAGTGAGCAGCCATATTGCGCGTTCAATACCGGCCGGTAAATATTGATCGTCCTGAAAACGTAGACTAGTTGTTATTTGCTAACTGTAATAACGGTTTTCCGGTATATTAGAATATGTAACTAATAGGAGCGGTTTTTATTAGTTGATCTTTACTTTTTTAATATGATTATTCCGACTAGTTTTTTTTTTTATCGAAAAGTGCACTTTCCCAGTTAGGTACACTAGTTTTAAATTCGTACTTTTTAAATAGAATTTGTTGAATTGATTAATTAAATTGTATACATTTGTATTTAGATTTAGTTTTTAAAAAATAGTTCGATTGTCATTATAAAAAAGAGTATTCAATTAGTAGATACTGCAAAACATGCACATAAAAAAGATTTTCAACTTATTTATAAAAACTAGAACAAGAAAATAGGTACTAAGGTAACGCAGGTGTATCTAAAATCTTATTTACGTCATAATAAGAAATGTACCTAGATATAAAGATTTGTATTTAAATTGTAATCAGCAGATGTTTTCATATGTAATAGTATAACGACGGTTAAAAAAGGCGGTTACACATCCTCGACACGGCGTACTCTTAGTACAGTACAGTCGGCGCATGAAAATCTTGGAAATTTCGATTCCATATAAAATTAGTCATAAAAGCCAAAACGACATAAAAATAAATATTTGTCATTAATAGATACGTTGTTTTCGACATGTACGATAATATTTATTTATAGTTATTGCACAAAATTATTTCTTTATCATAAGATTATCATGATAAATAACTTCTCGTCCTTAAATTTGACGTATTTTTTGGCGTATTTTATTGCCTACTTTCAGATAGTCGTACCTACATAATATGGATCTATAGATCTTGAGACTTTGCCGCAGTGTTAACCGAGTGAATGTAATTATTATTATTATTCTCCTTGCGCTTCTTTTAACTCTCTTGGCAGTCTTCACTTGAGCGGTTCTGTTGGCCTTCATACTCAGATGCCGGTTCATCGACCCTCTGATGCCTGATGTATTAAAATAGGCACTTAGAAATACCATGTTATATTTTACGTTTTGCGTACTTACCATATGTTAAATAACAACTACATTACAGACATACCAGACCAGATACTAGCTTAATTTAGAAAGGAAAAAAAGTAGGTTTCGAGATTATTTTTACGCCGAAGAATCGAGTTTGCCTACTAGTTATTACTTGGCATAAATTGTTAAAAGTGGTTTTTAAATTTTATATATTTCATAAATGGTTTACCAAATGTGGAACCTTGTTATTAAACGATTATGTAATGCTTTGCAGTTATGTCTAAATTTAGTAGTGACCTGAGTCATAATTTTCATTAACATATTAGACATGTAATTGCTGACTTTTGGCCTTGTTACGTCACTACCTGTCTGTTGCAGAAATGAACTTATCTGGGTGCACATAATTTCACCTGTTATTTTTAATAAGTAATCAAGTAGGCTTATCCAAAGTTCTTGAAATGTACTTTATTTTTATTTTGGTTATCAGTAAAAATAAGTAATGTTTTATATAATGCAATAGAAAAAAATTCTTACATCTTACATTAGAATTTAACAGACACATGGCGCACGGCGTTATCGATTTTCTTGTTAAAGTACGCTGGCATCGAATTACGCGGAGGGCGCACATACCTTTGTATTATATCTAGGCGGGGTTAGTTCCCCCTAGTTATCTCGTAAATAAATTTACCCGGCATTTCCAGGAAAACTAATTTAAGAATATGAATTGAAAACATGTTCGAATTTTGACCATATGAAATATAAATTTATTTCATTAGCATGTACCTATATTTTTTTTATAAATATTTATTAATTTAGTGCCGAAATATTTAAATTCTTTGAAAATTTACTTCTTATAAAAAATATGTTCTACTTTAAGAGCAAGTTTAGTGACGAAAGGCAGGGAAAAACATGCTAGTTTTATAATGTGCCAAGAATATTTATACTTTATGAATCGGATAACATTCCTAAAAATAGATTAAGAACTGCAATTGAGTTGCTTCATATTATGAAATTTAATAGTTTAAAATAAATATATATTTTTTCCTAAATCATTGCAAGCAAATTTAATAAAAAATACCTTAATGCTAATTTTATAATTACTTGGCTTAATAAAAATAAACGATTAAATTGCATTATTCACATTTAAAACATAATGCTTACGACAAGATAAGGTGATAAATAAATTAAATAATCTTAAATAATTAAGTTATACAGATAGCTTCATGATATTAATACCTGTATAGTAGGTATATATATTTTTTGGTCTAACAATTTAATCTCTTGTTTCAGTTCTGGGAAATTATTTCCGATGAACATGGTATCGACCCCACTGGAGCCTACCACGGAGACTCAGACCTCCAACTTGAAAGAATAAATGTCTACTACAATGAAGCCTCTGGAGGCAAATATGTTCCCCGTGCCATCCTAGTAGACTTGGAACCAGGTACCATGGACTCTGTCCGATCCGGCCCATTCGGACAAATCTTCAGGCCAGACAACTTTGTATTCGGTCAGTCTGGTGCTGGAAACAATTGGGCCAAGGGCCATTACACGGAGGGAGCCGAATTAGTAGACTCAGTTTTAGATGTAGTCAGGAAAGAAGCAGAATCCTGTGACTGTTTACAAGGATTCCAACTTACACACTCCCTTGGTGGTGGTACCGGTTCCGGAATGGGCACACTACTCATCTCAAAGATCCGTGAGGAATACCCAGACAGGATCATGAACACATACTCAGTCGTACCTTCCCCCAAAGTATCAGACACAGTTGTAGAACCCTACAACGCCACCCTGTCTGTTCACCAACTTGTAGAAAACACAGACGAAACTTACTGTATTGATAATGAAGCTCTCTACGACATCTGCTTTAGGACATTAAAACTCACCACACCCACATACGGAGACTTGAACCATTTAGTATCCCTTACCATGTCTGGAGTCACCACCTGCCTTAGATTCCCCGGTCAACTGAACGCTGATCTTCGTAAACTGGCTGTCAACATGGTTCCATTCCCTCGTCTTCACTTCTTCATGCCTGGATTCGCCCCTCTGACATCCCGCGGTAGCCAACAATACAGAGCCCTCACTGTTCCTGAACTCACCCAACAGATGTTCGATGCCAAGAACATGATGGCTGCCTGCGACCCAAGACACGGACGTTACCTCACTGTGGCTGCTGTATTCAGAGGCAGGATGTCGATGAAGGAAGTAGACGAACAAATGCTCAACATCCAGAACAAGAACAGCAGTTACTTTGTCGAATGGATCCCCAATAACGTAAAGACAGCCGTTTGCGACATTCCACCAAGGGGTCTCAAGATGTCTGCCACTTTCATCGGTAACTCCACTGCCATCCAAGAATTGTTCAAGCGTATCTCTGAACAGTTCACAGCTATGTTCAGGCGTAAGGCTTTCTTGCATTGGTACACGGGCGAAGGTATGGACGAAATGGAATTCACTGAGGCTGAATCCAACATGAACGACTTGGTATCTGAATACCAGCAATACCAGGAGGCTACCGCCGATGAGGATGCCGAATTCGATGAAGACCAAGAAGCCGAAGTCGATGAGAACTAAGTTCTTTTTAACATCGCTGATCTGAAATCCGCTTCTCATAAATTCTTTTGTATTTACGCATGTTTTTTGTACAGTCTTTACATTCCCGTTTGTAAATTCGAATACATTACTTAACTTATTCAAGACTGACTTTTTTGTTGCTTTTATTTCCAGTGTTCGTTTCAAAAATGTTCATAACATGTTTTTGCATATTTTGTTTAAGAAATAGGCATTAAAACTGCTGCCATCACTTACTTACATAAAGCATTTTATTAACCCCATCATCCAGTAGTCCTCGAATTAAAAAACTAATACAAAAATAATGTACAATGCAGAAATATAGAAATTTGAAAATGGTGTAAAGAAAAGGAAGGTAAGTGAATTAAATTTTGATAAGTTTTAATTTTGACATTCTGGTATGTAACCATATTGAATAATGACTTGTGAAAGTATATTTGATGAATTTTAAATATAAATGAATGTTTGAATAGTCAGTTTATAGAAACATGATCAGTGCCTGTTTGAAGATAATCATTTCAACAATTTGCGAGAAATTGTATAAAACTCCAAATTCCATTTAATATTTTAGTGATTAATTAAATAACCATAACTAATAGTTCCAACAAATGTATTCTAAAAATAAGACTGATAAATAGATGCTCTGTGGATAAATATGTGACTGGCACATAAACTTGACAATGAATACCAGGAATTGTATTCATACATTTATAATGCATTTAACTATTATAGGTAACTAGTTAAAATCTATATTACAAAATCAATTTTACATAGAGCACATTTGCAAAGAAATGGAAGGAGTAGTTTTGCCCATATTGCACTACATAATACCATCGATCGAGGAAATACTATTTCCCACTCAACGATAATTTCATCCTTCAATGAAAAAATAATGGTAATTCCATTACCAAATTGGACACTCCCTGTTTAATCAATCCAATTAGAGTGCATTACATGATAATAATGGATTATCTAATTTTAATTTATTACAAGGAATTATTGAGCCGCTTGATGACCTACAGCAACGGATGTGATCGACACGCGTTCAGCCAAGCATGCCAAAGACTTTAGTTCTTTACACTTCCGCATTGTTGGATGCATTCTGTGCAAATAAAATTCAGGAAGCTACTATAAAAGCATTTGTAATCCTTTACTGGATAAATATAATATTAATTTTATATCCGGTGATTTGATTCCATTTTTCTAAATGAGTAAAAGTAAAACCTGTATACTTAGTTTATACTGTGTTTTACATAATCGGCATTCTAAAAATGAAAAGACATACAGGGTGTAACTTTGAGTGGGGGTCATATTTATACAGATGCTCAAATAATGGCGCGTTTTAGTCGCAGGGTATGCACAATTCCACATCATTCGCCGCGAGTTACTTTTGTTGAGCGAGTGTCCACCACATAAACAGTACTTATTATACCTAACAAGTAACCTACCAGCAAAAAGCTAATCAATAATGATAAATGAAATACGCAAAAATAAATAGTCTCTTGATGGCTTTCAGCGATGAAAAACATTCAAATTCACAGAGATGTACTGTCTCCAAATCACATATCACATACAAGGTATGTGTGATATGTGCTCCAAATGCGGAACAACTGACGCCCTTCCCTTCATCATCTTCCTTCACATGCACTGTAGGTTGCCTACAATTCATGTATTTGTAATACTTAGATAATATGTGATAATACATGAATATTACAGTGGTGGTGTACTATTTATTTTTCTTATGAAATCACTAGGTATTTCTTAGGTACCTCTTGGTTTCCGCTACAATTAGTTTAATTAGAGGATCATCAAAAAATAACTCGAAGAATTGTAAAATATTATCAGGATCAGCAACAGGCGCCTGAATACTAGAATTGGCGCTGAATGGAAAATATGGTCGTCGAATGCCATTATCAGTCCACGGTACATCAAACGGCGCAGTGTCATCTCTCTCATTTTCATATTCAGAGTTAGTCTCTTCACCGCTGCTCATTGCAAAATTACTTTCGAACAAACTACCTAATGATATATCATCATCTGAGAGTAAAATATCACTTTCATTTGAATCACAATCGTCGGAAATTTGTTTTCTCTTAGACATTGTGATGCGATACCATGAAACACTTCTCAAAAACTGAAGCGGGGCTAATTTTTAACTTGGCTTTATACAGTGTAGGAAAGCGCCGATGGTCTATCACAAGTTACGTGAGAGCGATAAAGTAAGACATAGAAATCCATGCGATAGAGAAGGATGGCTATAATGAAGGCTTCTCTTTGTCACCGCCCGTTTCGCCAAATAAGATCCACTTCTTATTTGTGGAAGGGCGAAATGGGCGTTGACTATGATACACCTTCATTATAGCCATCCTTCTCTATCGCATGGATTTCTATGTCTTACTTTATCGTTCTCACGTAACTTGTGATAGACCATCGGCGCTTTCCTACACTGTATGTATTGTAAAGAAATGGTGGGGAATTATATGAACCACCATAGGTGAATATATACAAATTATTTGTGCTAAGGCTCATCAAAATTTATGAACGAATATATCCGTCATAAGCGGTGTCGAAGTTTTTTTTAAATCGCGAACTTATTCGTCATATTCGTTTAAGAGGTTAATTTGGCCTAATCTAACAGATGTACATAAATCGTTTTGTCCAAAATTACATGCACACTTAGTCTGCAAACTTCACTACAGGGCGGACTTTAAATCTGTTCAATTTGGTAAAGAAAAACTTGCTTTTCAGACAGTGGTCGCTTTCATTCTATATAATTTTATTGTTATAAAAGTAAAATCTAAAATACGTTTCATTTTTGTATGCAGGCTCAATCTGTTGCATCATTATAAATTTAATTAACATTTAATAGATCTTGCAGTTGCTTTGCCACTGTGGTTTATATGCAAATTATATGTTATTAATCTGCAATTTCACCAAGTAAATATTCTTTAGATTTTTCTGGGTTTGTATGTTAGGTATCCTGCGGTAACAAATAAAAAACCACTAATTTTAAAAACAAATCATTTATTAAAATAAATAAAATAATATAAAAACTACTTTGTTCTCATAATAAAATATATAACTTTCAAATGTTAACACGGTCTGTGTTAAAAAAGTTAAAATTTAAAGTGTTCAACAAGTAAAACCAATTTAACAATAAACATGATAAGATCCTAAGTGCATTTACTTATCTTTAGGTTGTCTATACAATTCTGAAACAACAGCCAAAGCACCACCAGGTATAAACCTAACGAAATGATCCCCAGCTAAAGGCCCCACAGCAAACAAGTTCTCGCATCCATTCACCCTATATGTCAGTCTATCTATGTCCATGGGGTTCGTCTTGCAATCTATAGGTTGATCTCTTTTAACACCTAAGTTGAGGTCTTTCGGTAAAAATGAGAAATCCGGTCTCGATCCAATGAGAACAGCGGCAAAGGAGACATTTATTTTGGTCTTCATGCCATCCTTTGATGTTAAAATTATAGTACGTGTCTTTTCGTCGATATCAGTTAAAGTGTGTTCTGGGTAGGCTGAGTAAAGAGGATATGTGGATCCCCCATCTTTCATCATTTGATGTACCTGTAAAAGAAAAAAACTAAATGAGAACAATTTTTTCCAAAAATATCTCATTGCTTCGACATTCTTTTTATCTTACAAACTTTTAATTATTAATTCCTGTATTTTATTTCAAAGGCATTTTATTTTAAAGGTATTTTATTTTAAAGGTATTTAGGACGTCATTCTCATAAAAAAGTGTTTTCTACAAAGACAAACAATTTTAACATTTAACAGCTGTAACTAAATTATTTAAGAATTAGAACTTTAGATTATATCTATTTTCTGGTATAACAGAAATAGCAAATAACCAGCAAACTGTGACATTTTTAAATTTATCTTCTCTACAAAACGGCAACACTAACGACTCTATAAAGTTGATCATTTTAGTTCCCAAGAATGCATTGATTATTAGAGATACGTAATTTTCGTATTTACGAAATAAGTACGAATAAATACGAAGTTATGAAAAAAATGTGAATAAATGCGAAATATGGAAATAAACGCGAAGTGATGCGCTTCCGGCAAAATCTGAGAGAGCTTGAATAAATTAATCCTTCATATGAAATTGAATGAAACAAACGACACCTACCAACACTTTGGTACACTATTTTGTCCCTCTGTAGCTATTCCGTTTTTTTAAAATATCCCACAAGATGAGATTATTGATGGATATATTCACATTCATTGACAACTCTTAACTCCAGCAGATAACAAAAGACACTCCCGATGTTCTTCACGTTTTATGGGCAACTAAATATATTCATCTAAATTTTGCAAAAGCGGCAATTCAAAGTTTATGGACTTTAAATAGTGTTGATGTGGAGTGATTTTTCAACACCTACAACATTCTCATCACGGACAGAAGGACGAGGCTGTTGGAAGAATGTAGAAACGACAGCAATGTTGGCTTTCAACTAACAGTAAGACTATCCGATATTTTTATAAAATGAGAATTTCTTTTATTTTAAAATTTTACTATTCTGTTGCTGAGTTGTAGATTTGTTCTTGGTTTTAGCGAATAAATGCGAAATTTTGGATTTTCACTTTTGCGAAATTTATTGTTTTTTTTTTGCGAAAATAACGTACGTATTCCTAATTATTATTAATTAACTTTAAGGCCGGGTACTTTGAATTTTTATTAAAATTGTGCATTAGTTAATTGCGATTAAATAATAATTATCTAATAAATATCTACTTCTGTATGAAGATATACAGGGTGTCCCAAAATTAATGCAACAAAATTTGGTTCTCGAGAAAAAATTTTTTCAAAATTCTAACCTGGATATTTCAGATAACACTACATAGATCTCCGTATATTTTATGTAGCATTCAGAACATCTGTTATGAACAATTAATACTGTTCACGAAACACATTTTAGTTTGAATCCGTCATTTGTGATTCGTGGTGACAATATTGAGTTCCCCCAATCTCATTCATTCCACATAGTTTAAATAAAAATCCTCGCGAACGTCAATTTTTCGGTAATATTGCAATGCAACTAAGATTCAATTTAAAGCCGTTTGAACTTGAAAATTTGAAAATTTTTTCCTGCAGCGCTTTTTTTCTTTTTAATCAATTAATAAATACGCTTCACCTGTTCTCAATGTCACGAGCCGCCACTGGTGTATGTACACTAGGGTGTTTCTTGTGAAAATGTGTTAGTTTATCGTTTTAAGAGCCCCCTCAAAAAATCAGCTCAAAAAAAATTTTTTTTAGAGGTCGCTCAAGATTTAAAGATTTCCAAAATTGTCAAAAATTGAATTTTTTTTTAGTTTTTTTCTCGTTATTTTCTAGGGTAAAAAAATCTCGATTCTGAAAATTTCAAATCGATTTTTAATTTCTAAAGGTCACTGATAATTATTTTAACTTTAAAAGTAGTAAATGTTTTCGAGTGACCTCTAAAAATAAATATCAACGAACTAATAATTTTTTTTATTGAACTTGATTCTTTTGCTCATCAAATTCAATAAAAAAAATTATTAGTTTGTTGAAATTTATTTTTAGAGGTCGCTCGAAAACATAAGTACACTACTTTGAAAGTTAAAATAATTATGAGTGACCTTTAGAAATTAAAATATCGATTTGAAATTTCCAGAATCGAGATTTTTTTCAACCTAGAAAATGGTAAAATAAGGAGAAAAAAATTTTTTTTTTTAAATTAAATTTTTGACGATTTTGGAAATTTTTAAAATCTTGAGCGACCTTTAAAAAAATTTTTTTTGAGCTGATTTTTTGAGGGGGCTCTTAAAACATGATAAACTACCATATTTTCACAAGACACGAAAAAAAAATCGTTTTTTTTTGGGCTACCCTAATGTACACTGGCAATTTTCCTTCATTTTATGAAGTCAGTTTGAGTAGTTATTTTGTGATTACATTAAATCAGCTGTTTATAAAACGCTCGTAGAAAAGCAAATTGCTTTTGTAAATGACGGATCTACTGAATTCGGTTAATCGCATTATACAAATTTCTTGTTTTGATAAAAATTTGGTTTTACCAAATAGAAACTGCTAAGATAGCCGACTGTCCAGGATGATTTCAAGCCACGTGATCAGTAATTTTGTTTGGAAACGTAATTTTATTTCCTTCACGTTGGCAATTAAATTTCGGTAAAATTAAACATTATTAAAATAATATGAAGATTACATTAAAATATAACATTCTGTTTCACCTGTTAACAGTGAGATACAGAATTCCTGTTCAATACCTTTAAAATAAAGTAAAATTTTATTGACATTTTAGAATTGAATTTTTTTTTAATTTTATGGAAATTCAATTTCTTTAAAAGAAATTACCTTGTGATATTCTGGATACATGTTTTCAGGCAAGTGCTTATTTAAATCGGCAGTTTTGTTCCTGAAAACATGAATTACTGGTATGTTCCGGGCCCTTATAGCAATAACGGCATCCGCGGCACTCAAGCCAGCACCAACCACTAGAACCGGCAAAACCTCTTCATTTCTTTTGCCGAATATATAAGAATCCAACCTGGATTCCAAACTTCTCAAATCGTACAAGAGCCAATCAGGATCTGGTTTCTCTCTTGAGATCTCCAGTCGGTTCGGTAAGTCATTTCCACCATTAGCTAACACTAAGTATTTACATTTATACGTGATTTTCTCCCCAGTCTCTTTGTCGAAAACATTCACAACCCATTTAGCGGAATCACAGCTTGAATAGTTTAAAGAAAAAGGCACCCTTTTGTTGGTAAAATCTAGACTACAAGAGCTTAAAGAACGGGGGTTTACCCGATTTTCATTGAAGGACCTACTATACTGATTATCACAAACATTACTTGAATCACAGCAGAAGCTAACCGATCTATTTTTCTCGTGCTTCGACAACCTAGAACTAAGGAATGGATCATTTTCTGACTTCATTATTTCTCTTATTTTCCTAGTGGGGCTGTTATCGAATAGTTTTTCTCTAGTTCTTTTACAGCGAGACTTCTTCCTATTACCCCTTAACCTTAAACAATTTATGGCGTTTGAAATAAAACAAGTCTTGTACTCCTCGAAGTTCTGCTCCCTATCTGGTGAAATAATCTCAACCCTTGGCATAATATCATAGTCAATCTTGTTCAAGTCGTCGTAGTTCGTCAGCCGGCTATTTTCCGTGAAGCCCTGACAAAGAATCGGATTTTGATTTATCAAGTTCACCGAAGACACAATAACGCTATTTTTGAAATATTTGACGAGTTCCATCTGTTCCGT
The DNA here is from genome assembly GCF_000390285.2 of Anoplophora glabripennis. Lineage (NCBI taxonomy): Eukaryota > Metazoa > Arthropoda > Insecta > Coleoptera > Cerambycidae > Anoplophora > Anoplophora glabripennis. Next base: position 288,879 of record NW_019416272.1, on the reverse strand, counting down.
GTACTGCATGTAATATTTCGCCACGTTGCAGGCGTAGGCCCGTTTCTCTCCCGAATCTCTGGAATGAAACGGTAGTGTGGGTAGAGCCATCCAGCTGCCAAGGGATAGCGTGAGTATGTGTGGGTCCATCTTATGCCACGATCCGCCGGGTGGGCCTTTACCCAATACAACATGATCGATCTAAAAAAAATGTTTATATCAATTGAAAATCAATTTGCTAAGAAACAATTTCTTCAACAGTTTAACAAGTATTAATTGGAGGGCTCAGAAACCAATCAGGCTAAGTATTTGTAGAACTTGTAATAAAATAAAGATTCCCGTAAAGATAGGTACTAATCATTATTTTTATCGATATAACATTTCATACATTCAAATATTTCATATATACAGGGTGTCGCGCTTAAATATGATACAAGCCTGTAACTTCTTTATTTTTTGGCCGATTTCAAAAATTTTTATTTGGGTAAAAAAAACTAACTGTGATGTGATACTGTTGTTTTTATTAATGCAATTCACAGCCAACTAGAACGTGTTTTATTGACATCAAAACAGTTGATTGGTATTAGCGATTTTTTTTCTAAAAAAAAGATTACGTATTCTCATTCAGCATCCCTTAAAACGTCTTACCACCAAGTTTCATCAAATTCGATACATCTTCAGGAGAGCACTCCATGATGTCGCGAAATGTGATACGAGCCTGTAACTTTTTTATTTTTTGACCGATTTAAAAATTTTTTATTTTGGAATGTAGAGTAAAAAAAACTCTATCTAACTGCGATACTGCTGTGTTTTACTAATGCAATACACAGCCAACTAGTGCTCGTCTGAAGATGTATTGAATTTGATGAAACTTGGCGACAAGACATTTTAAGGGATGCTGAATGAGAATATAAAAAAACGCGTCCCAGTTGGCCGTGAATTGCATTAATAAAAACAGCAGCATTACAGTTAGACAGTTTTTTTATCCTACATTCTAAAAAAAGTTTTTTTAAATGGCTCAAAAAATAAAGAAGCTACAGGCTTGTATCACATTTAACCGCAACACCCTGTACATTTCATACATTTCAACTATAAGAAGAAACCTTCAATATGTCACAAAAAGTGACTTAACACTGATTGGCTTCTGAGCCCTCCAATTATTGAATGAAAAAAAAATTATTTGCTTTTCGGATTTTTTTTTTAAATTCAGCACTCTGTATAGTTTTCATAACAGATAGAAAATTGTCTTAAGACTACAGTGCTATTCAATTATGAATATGGAAATATGGTGAAGAGAGTAAAAGAGTATGATGTGTTGCCTAACAATTGACGATCATATACACATTCTTTTGGCAATATCTATCTTATTATTAAAAATAAACTCGTCACTGTAATTTTAGAAAGGCACAATATCCAAATATATAACAATACACAGTGTTTCATTAAAGGTCTAAATTTTAAAATAAATTATGACGTATTTCTTTTTTTCATAATAAACTTTATACATACGTAAGTGTTAAAATATAAATGAAATCGCAGTACATTTTACAAAATCCACATGTGTATAATTATTATACACTAATGCAAAAAATTAAAGGGACAAAAGAATTTCCGAAATATTTCCGTGATTTTTGACAGACTGTATTTAGGTGAAAAATGGTCGTATCAGGAATTAAAAAAAAGCATATTGAAGCTATAATATTCTAGTTTTTAGATCTTTCGGTCGAAATTTAAGAAATAGCGTGCAAAAAAAATTTTGCAAATTTTCTTTTTTTATTCCGAGTCCACGGACTTGGAAATTTTTTTTCAGCAAAAACATTGCGTGGACCAGATAGCTTGTTTATTCAGCTTCAATTTCCTTTTTTTTAATTTCGATATGACCATTTTTCATCGAAATATCGGACTTTTAATGGAAAAGGATTTTGTTTCATCGATATCTCGGCGACAAATGGTCGTACAGAGAATTGAAGGACAGTTGGGAAAATTTGAATAAATTTCCTGTAACAAGCTGCCGCAACTTTTCGGAAAATTTTATTTTTTTCATCTTTTACACGAATTTTAAAAAAACAGGAAAAAAAGGGTAATTTATGATTCTTTAGAAAATTGACGGCCAAATTAGAAATATTCACGAAATTACTAATATTAAGCATGACTTTTCCAGTTCGATATACCCAGAAGAACCCTGTGAAGTTTCATCTCGATCTAGCGAACCGTTTCTTTGTTTCAAACGTTTGAAAAAAATTAATGGGTCATGTTTTTTGAACTTACAACTTCATAATCATGACTAAATTAGAAAATAAAATTTTTTTGAGGATTTCTCACATTTTTACCGCAAATAACCTTAGAATTTTTGAAAAAAACTGTTTTTTAAGTGATTACAGAGCGAGAAAATTTTTTTCCATTTTAATCATGATTATGAAATGTTTAAACTCGAAAAACGTGACTTTAATTTTTTGTTTGAAACAGAAACGGTTCGCTAGATCGAGATGAAACTTCACAGGGTTCTTCTGGGTATATTGAACTGTAAAAGTCATGCTTAACATAAGTTATTTCGTGAATATTTCTAATTTAGCTGTCAATTTTCTAAAAAAAACATAAATTACCCTTTTTTCCTGTTTTTTAAAATGTGTAATTGATGAAGAAAAAAAAATTTATTTTTTGTCCCGAAATTTCTTAGAATTGCATGATAACCGCAGCTCCTAAAAAATTTCGACCGAAAGATCTAAAAACTAGAACCTTAGAACTTTAAAATGTTTATTTTTAATTCCCGATACGACCATTTCTCACCTAAATACAGTCTGTCAAAAATCACGGAAAAATTTAGGAAATTCTTTTGACCCTTTAATTTTTTGCATTAGTTTATTATCAGAATAACAGCCCGGTAACAATTTTAATAATTGAAATGATATAATCAGTAAAAATTGATTCATAATCACATTTTGTTAAAAAATACTTGACAATTTATATATGGTTATCATCATTCACTTCTTATTTTTTAATTTACGACTGATAAAAACGTTGTGAGGTGTTACACCACCTGATGCAAGAAATTAATCTGAACAGTGCAATAGATCTACTTAATTAGAGAAGATAAACAAGAGTAAAAATACTTCAAATTCTATTTCGTAGTTACTCATTCCTTTGCCAAAAACATTTCGCAATAATGGTAATTTTATATTTAATTAATTATACAAGTGATAAAACATTAGATAATTTATTGTTATCAAGAATTTATTGATAAAATACTTAATACATGAGTTACGTACAAATAATGTAATGAATTAATTTAATAAATATAAAAACATAAAAAGAAACAACAAGCAGAAAGAAAGAAAATTTAAAAAACTTTTTTTTAATAGTTCAAAATTTGTTAGAAAATAAAGAATTTTTAATACCTCAATGCCAGTTTTCCTAAACTCGACAAGCGGTTCCATCTCCAACCCAATATCGGCGCAAGGATGCAACAAGGCATCCATCAGTAGAGAAATTTGGTTTGTTGATCTGCCCTCTAAGCCTGCCGAAAGATATTCCAGGTCCTGCTGAAGTAAACATTCTCCGACGATAGGTTTAAGCCTGGCAGATAGCATTTCGTCTGGATGGGCATCCGATATTATATAAGGTAGGTTTCCAGACAGCATATATGATAGCATGATTCCACTGGGCCCATTCCCTGTAAACAAAAAAATAGGTGATTTAGTGCTCATTTCTTTTCAACTGAAATTGGTTCTAGCTTATGGCTTTAAGCAGAAAAAATTTAAAGAAAATATTTTTAAAATGATCAAAAACGAACTAAAATTTTTCAAGTGGACTGGGGTTATTGTAAATAACATAATTTATAAACACAAATAGTAAGTGCTAAAGGTTGGTCAAAAAAAAAATAATAAAACACAAGTACGTGATTTATCTAATCCATCCAGATTTTGATATAATTTCAAAAAAGGTTTCCACTTACTCATTCACGTATTTCTTCGTGAAAAAAAAAATAAAATCTAATTTTTTCGGCCATTTTGAGATTTGAATATTTTCTCAGGGGCGGCTCAAATAAAAAAAATATATTGGAAGTACCCCTCCAAAAATTACTTTTTAAACACATCCTTAAAATATTTCCACATCATTATGAAACACCCTGTATATATACGTATGTATATATTTGTAACGAATAAAATTACCTTTAAAAACGATGTACTGGATGTAGGATCGGACAATAATAGTTGCTACGTCATAATTTGTTCCCTATTCAACAAAGATTGACTCGATTCTGGCCGCATATGCTTCCAACTTTAGAGAAAGCAACTTTTTCTATTTCTTAACTGAGTGGCATTAACAGAAAATAAAGCTCAATCGCTGCCTGTTCCATTTTTCGTTCTATTCAATTCTTGTAACTTTCCCGTCATCAATAATTTATGCAAATAGTTATTTGTTGAAGATATTTTATATTTGAAGATGTTACTATACTTCCGACAAATAAAATATTTTAAATAAAATGCAAATAATAAATTTTCCAAACATGTAAAACGTGAATTAATAAAGTAGCGGCACTGTTTACTTAAATAACGATGGGTACTTATCAAATAAAATAGTTTTTATCAGCTTTTAAAAACGACGCAAAATAGTTTTTTTTTATAAAATTTATCAGCGCGTTTAATCTATAATAAAACTGAAGGTGCTTATATTTAATACGCAATTTACAAAAATGTTACATCACACACAATTCTACTGCGTAATATTTTATACAAAAAAAATAGTGATTCATGTAAAGAAAAGGACGCAATAAGTTAAATTCATTCCGAACATACTCCATGCAACCTGAATAAAAAAATCCTACTATTTGAAGTTTGCAGTCTAACTTTAAGCAGCAATTGTTGACTTACCAATTACTACCACATCCTTATAAATTGAATCTTCTGCACTACCACTCTTCATTTTTCGCCTGTTTTCTGAAAAAAAAAACAATAAATATAAATATCGAAAAACTGGTTTGTAAAAAAATAAGTAATTGGCATAATTTAACTAATTTAATTAATAATTCATTGATATGCTACTTAAAATATACTCCAATCTAAATCTGTCTTTACAGAACGATGAATATGTAACTATATACATTTGTGAAACAAATAAATTGAACATTTTATATCCCCATGATATGTTGTAAGAATAATGTTATATGAAAATAATGACGATATATTGCCTTTAATATACCTATAGTAGTACCTACTTAAAAAATGGCAAAAGGAGATAAATATAAATGCAATTGTTTAGTAAAGATATAGCTTTAAAACCATATTTATAAACATTGGCAATTTGATATAAAAATTTTAAGTGCAATAAATCAATGATGATAGTTTGTAATAACTTAAAAGCACATTTATATGACTTACGTTTAACTAATAAACCAACTTGAGGAAAAGCTTTATAAAATATTAACTTAGCTAAATGTAAAACTGCTGATTTGTTGTTCTTTAAGTGATATTTTCGTCTTTTAACATAATGTTATTTTAAATGAACTTTATAAAAATAAAATGGATTTCTAAAATGAAAGAGAATCTTAAAAATAAATTTGTTCTGCACTGTGTAGTCATTTGCATACAGTTATTACAAATTTTCATAAGTTACTAACATTCTTTACAGCAACTTTGTAATCATTGTACAAAATCTATACTGTCACTATAAAGTAATAAATGTATTGGAACAATTTCAAATACAATGAACAGCTGCTATATAAACAGGAGACACATCTAATTCAAAATTTGACAGACAGTGCACAATGACGGAGATATTTCAGAAGATTAGCTTGCCTTGAAATTTCTGAAGGCGTTATAAAACATTGCTGATACATAATTATTGAACTATTCGTAAATTGAAAACATTATAATGTAGTTTATAAGTATGTACTGACTGAAATTATAAGAAATAAATAATTCAATATTAAAAAAATCCAGAAGCGATCTTCTATTGTATTCTATTTTTAACCGTGGAGTCAGAAAACGTAAAAAAATATTCTTAAATAATTAATTAATCCTCTTAAGAAAATTGTTAACCTAATAGAATTTCATCCCAACCTTTAGATCCGCCACTGCTTAAACCCTGAACTATCTATTCGTTCTTTCGTATATTAAGTAATGCGCCAATTTTTTCACTGTTTTTCCACTGTTTTATGCAAATGACCCTGGATTTGTGCCAATAATTTGAAAGTAAAGTTCAAGTAACCAAAATTACATCGCTTTCAATGCTAGTTATTTATACAATAAGGAAATATGAGTGTTTTTACAAATTTTCACTGAGCTGAAGGCACGTGTATTTTTCGATTGGTTCAACTTGAATCATCCGTAAAAAATGCACGATTTTTATCTACCGTCTATGTAAAGCAAAAGATCCTACTCTATTTAAGTCTTTCAATCCCATTTTTAATAATTCCATCATCATCGAAGACAATGTCACTCTTCTGGTATTGGTAACTATACATATTTTGATCAACTGAGAAAAGTTATATATTACGCCAATGTACGAGGTATGTTCAGAAAACAACCGAACTTTTTGAATTACGCGCTAATGAAGATATTTAGTGATATGCAGTTGGTAGCATTGCGTTGAGCATAACCTCCTCTGTAACCAGATGTTCTTGGATTGATGATTTAGTTTTTGTGATATTGTTATTTGAGTGCAATGTGTTCAAGTGTTAGTGATGATTTTTGAACAACGATGCAACGTAAAATTTTGCGTGAAACTGAGGAAAACTTTTAGTTTAGTTTAGTTTAGATGCTCTGGGTCATACGCAATGTTACGAATGGTTTTCACGATTTGAAAGTGGTCATCAGTTAATTGAAGATGATCCTTGACCAGGAGGCCTTCGACTTGAACTGATGACTACCACGTTCAGAAAATCAAAGATCTGGTGCGTGCAAATCACCAATTGACTGTCAGAGAAATTGCAGAAGAGATTATAGCATGTCAATTGGGTTATGACATGAAATTTTGACAGACAAATTGAACATGCATTGAGTTGCAGCAACATTTGTTCCTCGTTTGATGACCGAACGACAGAAAGAAAATCGTGTGGACGTTTGTCGGCAACTCCCTGAACAATCCGATGACGATGAAGTATCCATTCAAAGGATCATAAAGGGAGATGAAAGCTAGGTTGACGGATACGATATTGAGACAAAAGTTAAATCATCACAATGCATTGGCAAAGGATCGCCACGCCCCAAGAAAGCACGTCAGTGTTTTTTCGACTTTAACGGAATTGTACATTTTGAATTCTTGGCCCAAGGTGAAACAGTGAATCGTGGACAGTGAAAAAAATCCGCAAAAAGAGACCAGAGTGCCCACACTCTCAGCTTTGCCATTTCAAATGAAGTTATCCACTGCTTCACGAAATGGAAATACCACTGGGAAAAGTGTGTAAATAGAGGAGATGAGTACTTTGACGCAGAAAAGGACCAATAACGTATAAAATTAACGTATAAAGTTTAAAAAATAATGTTCGTTTATTTTCCTGAACAGACCTCGTATGTGTTAGGAACAATATTACATTAAAAATATTTTATGTTATTATAGTTCTATAGTAAAATAAACTATTTGCTCATACGCTCAATGAATTAACAAACCTGAATTTAAACACAGCATTTATAATTTACGAACGTAGGTACCTTTGACATATTTTCCATTTTTCGAAGTCGACATAAAACGCATGCCAATATACATAACAGATTTTATAAACGGTAACCAGAGGCGGCCTTAGGGGGCGGCGAGCATGGCAATCGCCCGGAGCCTCGCTCTTGCAGGGGTCTCGCGCAACAAGCCGAGTAAAAAATGTTTATATTTAAAACTGTATTTTATCCTTACATGATAAAAAATAAAGTTTGTTAATTTATAGTAAATATATTAATACTTAATAAGTACCTAGTAATAGGTGCCTAAATAATATTTCGCATTTAGATTTATTTAATAATCGATACAAAATCAATTAATTTATCGGTGGACAAAATTTTTTATAGACATAGGGAGATTAGACATAATTGAATAAGTCCATGTATATTTAAAAAAACAAGCTATTAGTGACGTCACTTTATTTTCGTATTCTTCTCAGCAAACCCTTACATTTGATACCCATATCCCCATAGGGATGCATAAAAAATAACTGATCCGCCATCTTTGGTAGTTCGCCATATTGGATTTAGAGTGACGTCACTTAGCTAACCATGCATTGTCATCCAAACTAAACGTGTATGCAAAATTTGGGGATAACTGTTTTAAAATTCAATTGCAAGATTTGACCCGTACTAACAAGGCAAGTTAAATAAATGCTTATAAAAATATGTTTGAATCTTGGACCTTATTTTGTTATTATTAGTTGTCTTTGTATTTGTTAACTTTTAAAAATCTTTAATATTTGAACTCAAAATTTATAACTTTTGCATTTCTCTTAAATCATCGGAAATATCTACTCGTACATTCGATTTACGTTCATTTCACAAAGAACAAAGATCTGCCGCCCGGGGCCTCGCAATGGTTAAGGCCGCCCCTGACGGTAACTAAATATGGATGGTATCGATTAATACTCCTATANAATTTATCAGTGGATAATATTTTTTATAATTTGACTGTAAAACATAACTGAATAAGTCCATGTAGATATATATTTTTTAAAAACAAGCTTTTAGTGACGTCATTTTATTTTCGTATTCTTTTCAGCAAACCTATACATTTGATACCCATACCCCATAGGGGTGTATACAAAATTACTGGTCCGCCATCTTTGGGAGTCCGCCATATTGGATTTAGTGTGACGTCACTTAGCTAACCATGCATTGTCATCCAAACTAAACGTGTATGCAAAATTTCAGCTCAATCGTTTGGGGATAACTGTTTTAAAATCCAATTGCAATTTGACTCGTACTAACAAGGCAAGTTAAATAAAAGCTTGTAAAAATGTTTGAATCTTGTACCTAATTTTATCATTATGAAAAATTTGTCGTCTTTGTATTTGTTAATTTTTAAAAATCACTTAATATTTGAAAACTCTAAATTTATAACTTTTGCATTTCTCTTAAATCATCAGAAATATCTATTCGTACATTCGATTTACGTACATTTGACAAAGAACAAAGATCTGCCGCCCGGGGCCTCGCAATGGTTAAGGCCGCCCCTGACGGTAACTAAATATGGATGGTATCGATTAATACTCCTATATTTTACATATTTATAACGTCATGTTAAGGCGCTAACGCATTTATTCGAATAAACGTTCTGAAACCGGCAAAACTAAGTTTTTTTTTAACATTTAACATCAATAAATTATAATTTATTGCTGATATTAATGATTTTATTGAACACTAAATCCAGTTCACATAAATAAATCAGTGCGAAATTATTACTGTTATCAACAGCAACAATTATGTATATTGATGATTAAACGTAAATAAAATTCAAAATAACGTTATTTGATGATTAATTTATCGAGTTCTTTGGCGTACGCAAAATTAATAAAAAGAAAACGTCAATAAGAGGGAACAACGGATATATCTTGTTTACCAGTTTACCACAGGGAAGTTATAAACAAAAGCGTTATACCTTTCCGCATAATATTTTTAATGGTGTTTACAGTTGATCAAGCTTAAAATAGAATTGTTGACATTCCCTGATGTAAACCGTTATCTCTACTCTAAAATTATGAAATAACTTAAGTAATACAGAAAAAATGCATATCAGTTTAAACGTAAACTTAATATCAGAAAATTCATCAACCGACATGCCAAAAATTTTAAATGCGCAACATACAAGAGAGAAATGAAAAAATTTACGTATTTTTTCAGCAATGCTTAATCAAATTATTTCTATGATTTGCCCTAAAGACTGTGTGTACGAAGCAATAACTAATAATCTGTGTTCCATATCTTTGATAACTACTACTGTAACTTCAACATAATATTCAATATGTATATGCAGAAAATTTGCGCTCGTGTTGGCTATTCACTCGGTATAAGCAATATCAAAACTGATGTATGTATGAATTAAATCATGTATTTATCTTAGTCAAGATTATAAATTAAGTAGTTGTAATTCTAAAACGTTCTTATCATTTCTATTATAAACATAATACTGCTGAATAAGCACTTTATAACTAAAAAATAATTGGGTTAATCTCTAATTGAGACGTAATATTTCAGTGTGACTAAGGTCCAGATAATTGGATTTACGTCAAGGTTGCGGTGACAATTTAAAATTAAAATTTGGAATTTCATTCTTCTGCAAAATATATTTTTTGTTTGTAGCTGCTTATAAATAAAACACAGAAAAAACGTAAACTATTACGAAAAATGCACTACACCGACAATATTATGCAAGAAAAAAACCTGCGGTTATCTGATAAATTATATTGGCAGAATTTTTTTAATTTTTGTGGTACTAACTATTAAGTTAATACCACAAACATAGTTATAATGAAATAAATACATTTATAGTATGTACTATTATATAGTTCGTTAAGTTCACATGAATTCAAGGACAATAATAATGTTTAAATTAATCATTAATTTAAACAATGTCGAGTTCAATAGCAAAAATAAAAACCAAGTATCATTGCCATTGGCGTTATAGTTTATAACTCATCTGGAATCTTCAGTGTCATGATGCATCCCAATTTATACAATGATGTTCGTGCGAGGATGGACCAAATATAATAGACACACACCAGATAGATCGACTTGAAGGAGAAATTTCCTCGACATCCCTAGTTTGTTTTGTGGGGCGAAAAATGTAGGAGAACTGTCCTTTTACAGAGAAAAAAAAATCTAAAGCATTATCTTACTATAATTAAAATACTAGTCTCAAAATTCCTAGTACCCTCTTTGCCTAACTTAACACATTTTGAGCATTTTCCCTTAGAACTAGAGAAACTCTCCAAATTTGGCATCACTGCTATTGAGTGTCAAATTCCATAGTGTGTCTCGTTTTGTAGTATAACAACAACCCTGGGTTCGATCGAGAAAATAATAAATATAAACGTAGTTGTGGCCAGAAATATGTGATCGTCATGAGGAATCCCTACGTTGTATACATCTATTTTTTTTTATTGACCGGAAGGCGCTGGCTACTAACTTTAAAGAGGGAAAGTATGGTTTAATTTTATAAAACAAAAGCAGAGTAAATACACCTAACTTTATTATTTTTGTACAACAGTCTTCAAATTAAACATGTGACAAATATGTAGAAAAAACAACAAAAACATTAACAACCATTTAACATAAAATGATAGTGCCAGGCTCACCTAGAGCTCCTGTGGGGAAAGAGCATGGCAGAGAAACCCACGATCGTTGCTCTAACTACCCAAATATAAATACCAAAACAACCGCTAACAAAAGGCATAAATTAGGATCCTTTGCTAATGATAATTAACGCTCGACTCATTTAATGTCTCACTAAATGTCACCCCTTACTCGAATTAGACATACACACTTCCAAGTAAAACTGAAGAGGTTTGGTGTTAGTTAGCCGGCAAGGCCGGAAGGTACTGGAGTCCCAACGGGAGGCAATCCAGCTATGAGTTGAGATTTCGGAAGATCTGTTTTAGCAATTCTTTTTTTTTTTTTGTTATTTAATTATTCTCTTTACAGATTCATTCCTTACGGGCGAAAATGTTAGTAAATTCAACAAAGCTCTTATATGCGTATGACATAAAGTGAGCACAAGAAATGCTTTATTATTCGGTTTTCGAACAATGTAATCATGATAAAACAAGTTAAATGTGAATAAAAGGAGTTGTTATTGCCAATATCCGGGCAGTCACGACAATATATACATATTTTAACATGTAATAAATAATGAGCAATCTTTAATAATAATTGTAACAATTTTACGTCAGAAAAATATACGCCCCTGGGCATAATACAATGAAGGCTAAACATATACAGAATTATTATCATGAAACGTCTATAATCATCACAATCATAAGATTATATAGAACAATTAACAACAAAGAACTTAGAGAATAATTACCTGCTAATTAATACGCGTTAAACACTTTTAATTTTTCACTACTTATATATTTTCACCGTGCACCGATCGTCTTACTTTTCACCCCGCGCTGTTCTCACTTCCACTGTCTAGGCTTCCTTCCAGAATTCCCCACCTAGGCGTTTGCTTTTTGCGCTTCCTTTTACCAACTGTTAATATTACTTTTTCATTATTGTATAACACCCACGTAACAGGTGACGTCGAAGTTGATACGATAAGTATGGTTTTGCATAGTTTATAATTGAATCATCCTCGTAGATAAAAAAAAATTAAATAGAAAAGTTAACCGATCAAAATTAATATTATTTTCATCTGAAACTATAATAGGAAATGGTTTACGATCTAATATTATTCATTCTCGGTTAAACCAAACTATTTATATTGAAAAAAAGTTTTATGCGATATTTTTATAAAAAAAATTATCAGGGCACATTTTTTTATATACTTAGATTTGTCATTAAATCAGTTTTCCTAGCCTAGTTCATAAAGATTTCAGGTGAATAAATAAAAAAAAAATATTGTGAACAACAATATTCATGTTTATGATTTCTAAAATCATTACACGATTCTTCAGGCGATAACTTTCTAAATAAAAACCTAAAATTTACCTAGCATACTCATATACCCCTGCAATAAAATATCTATAAAGTAATAAATAACGAGTGATCCTGAAATATTAAAATATTCCTATTAAGATCGATTTTGTTATTATTGTCATAGAGGATGTCATGGTAACGTACTATACAACCTTTTTTAAGCTGTTTCAATTCACTGATGATACCCGTAACCCACACACCTAATGTTAATTATTATTTGATGTGATGGTTGGAAACGTCGATACAATACTTGAGCAACGCAAAAAAAATAATCTAAAAGAAAAGCTATTTAAGGGTGAATATTTAAAACAGAACTGAAACCAAGCTTCTGAAATATCCAAAAACTAGACTACAATAAATCAGGTTATCTATGTACATATATACTAGCAATAAGTATTTATGTACATTATGGATTATTATAAAATTGTGAAATGTTTAAAAAAAAATCAGCTTTGGAAACGTATAATACATTTATTTGTTGTTATGTTTATACAACAGCCGGCCAGACGCATAGTATACGAAACTATACCCTAAGCAATTGTTGCATTGGACTCAGCAAGAGATTGCAGCATCCAATGTAACAACTGCTTATGGTATAATTTCGCAAATTATAAAAAGCCTGTTCAGAAAATAACCGAACTTTTTGAATTACGCGCTAAAGGCGATATTTAGTGATATACGGTTGGCAACATTGCATTGCGCCTAACCTACTCTGTCACCAGTGTTGCCAACACAGCAGATTTTTCTGCATTTAGTAGATTTTTTAAGGTCGTTGCAGAGTTGCAGAATAATTTCGTAAAATGCATATTTTTTATTAATTAGATCAAAAAAAAATTACTAATTCAAAAATAAGAATATTTACGTAGTCACAAAAATAGTCAAATATAATATATGTATATTGCCAATAATTTGCCTACAACAAACATTTTAAATCGTGTGATTCAAATCGAATAGAATCTGAGCTTAGAAGTCTAAAATTCCATTTTGAGAAACCTGAAATTGAAAAATTTTGCTCATTAACTTCAGATAAATTTTGGAGTATGCTTGCAAAAGAAAAATCGATCCCCGGAGAATTTCTATTTAAAAATCTATGCCAACTAGCAAATTTGGTATTAATTTTGCTATATTCAATTGCAGAGGCAGAAAGGATATTTTCATTTGTGACTGACATGAAAACAAAAACCAAACCGTCTTGGTCTAGATTCTATTAATGCCATGTGTGTACTAAGATCAAAATTAGAAAATGATAGCACAAAATGTTATGATTATGTAGTAAATAAGTCTCATTTATAGTTAATGAAAATTTATATTCATTTAAACATTAAATAATGTCTTAAAAATAAGAATATTGTTTATTTTTTATAATATAATATATTTTTTCTCTATTAATTGTGTTTATAGTGTTCATAAGTTAAAAAAAAATGCAGGTTTCAGCAGAATTTAGCTACGACAGTTGCATAATTCAGCAGAATTTTTGAAATCCCCTCTCAGAGTATTGTTCTAGTTCTTGACTTCTTGATTGTTGATATCTGATATCTCATTTAGTTTTCGTGACATTGTTATTTGAGTGCAACATGATTAAGAGTTAGTGACGATTTCTGAAATGTGTGATTATCTGGAACAACGATGCAACGCAAAATTTTGCTCTAAACTGGGGAAAACTTTCACGAACACATTTCAACAAAGTCAATTGATGATGATCTTCGATCAGGAAGGCCATCGCCCTCAACTAATGATTCCCATGTTCAGAAAATCAAAGATCTGGTGCGTGCAAATGGCCGACTGACTGTCAGGGAAAGTGCAGAATTGCATCTCAATTGGGTCATACCATGAAATTTTGACTGAAAAATTGAACAAGCGGCGTGCAATTTTACAAAAAAATTTTATAAGTATGAAACACAAAGTATTTCCTTTTTCATTTATCTCGCTTCCAGAATTATGAACAATATGAGGAACTGATAGCCTCTGAAAGAGAGTAAACAAAACATGTTAATATAATAATCATTACAAAAGTGTAAACACCTACATGTCGTAAACAAAGAATAATGTTAACAATGTTCTATTTGAAATTTATATGGTTTACTTTCATCAAGAACTATTTACGGAAAAAAATAATTATCTTTGTTAGTGCTACGAAAGGTCTGAAAACATATCGCGACACACATATTATTTTCCTTTTGGACTTTTGGTTGCTTCTGCATAAGACACAGTATTATTACTTCTATTATAGTTTCTTGACCCCTAATTAAATAATTTTATTAATTACAGTTTTGTTTATTCAACAACAAATTAACATATCGAACTTTAAACTAATTTTAAAAATGTTTTACTTATTTACAATATTGCAATGAATAGTAAATTGAAACATTATTATTATCAATAATAATAATTCTCATTTAAAAAAATGCAGCACGTCTACAAACAATAATTGATTTATATGCAATACATAGCAATCTTTGGGTTTAAACATTCTTGATGACACACGTATGTCTTGCATTGGCAAAGGTTCAACGAAAGATGTAAATCGTTCCACATTAAAATCTGATTCACTATTTTTAAACGGATAATACATCAAAAAAATAAGGGTATCCTTTTTTATAAACCTTTTCCCCAAAATGGGAGATATATAAAGGAGATATGCCCCTTTAAAGAGGAATGATAGATATTATATTTTTATGCTAAAACTTAAAAATCTATCTAGAGATTTTGACAAATTGAACCAATTTCCAGAAATTCAGGAAAGGGAGTTTTAAAATTAGTAATTCTTAATGGTAGATATTATCAATAATCATTTAATATTAATCAAGATTGTTAAAACCTCTGGAATTACATACCACATAAAAAGAGATGAATATTTATGGCCGTAGATGGCGCGTCTTCTGTTTCTTTGTCCCGTCTTTTGTACTAAACAGAAAATTGCTCACAGGTAATCACAGTTCTACTTTAGTTGTAGTTTCCAATTCGGAAACATGTCTAATTGGGAAAATTATTAGTGAACAAATGTTCAAGTCAGTTATTTTTGTAGATTCTTGTTTTGACTGTGATCCTTTTTTGAAAGGATAGTTAACCTGTGGTGCGTATTAATAAGTTAAATAAACACTAAAATGGCCCATCAATGAATTAATGGATATGGTGCTAATATATACAGGGTGTCCCACCGGGAACTGTGTCGATCGATATCTAGGAAAATACACATCCGAAAATTTGGAAAATTTGACATGACAATGTCTGGGGCAAACACAACTAAAATATCTCGAACTCTAAACGGAACTAAAGTTTTTAAAATTTGCAATAATTTGTTTCACAGTAGATATTCGATGATGGCTTCCGCTTTTGCGGATATTGAGCAGCAAATGTATCGCAAGATCTTGTTAAAACTTTGTCACATTGTCCATAAATAATAAACAAATTAAAATAATCTTCGTTTGAGTAGTTTAAGAGCGCCGGCATAAATTAGAATTATAGATGTTTATAATTAGTTTATATTTTAGTTTAGTAGTAACACAACACACAACAATATTTGACACAAGCCAAGCCAATTTTGTTATTTTTGACTAGTTTATGTCCAAGGCAATTTTGATAACATCAGATATGATGAAAACTGCCAAAATAGTAGAAATTTGCAAATATCTCCAAAAGTAGTGATCGCAACCCTCACAATACTTATATGGCTTGAAAGAGAATTTCAATGTGTCCAAGACAGAGCAATAAAATACAGGGTGTTCCATTTAAGCAAAGAAAGTTATAGCTGTTTTACTTTGCCAAAATGTAACAGCGAAAATGAAACGCTTGGTATAATATTTTTGAATTTAAAGATATACCATAAGTTAGCGTCGTCCAAGTTCTTTACGAATACCAAAAATCAGTTTGATATCACGCTCCCGAAAAGAGTTACTAGCATCTCCGCGGACAATTACATCTGTCAATTTTTTTCTTTAGAAATTAATATCTCGAAATCTATTACTCCTAGCCATAGGGAATATTAATAAAGTGACCCTAAAATTTCACGTAGAATCCGAAAATGCAATAATATATAGGGTGTTCCATTTAAGATAACGAAGTTGGTGACTTCCGGTATAACTTCTGGTATAACCGGAAGTGCCGGAAAGTTCTAGATATTTTAGTTGTGTTCGCCCCATGTTGCCAAATTTTCGGAGCTGTACTTTCCTAGATATCGATCGACACAGTTCCCGGTGGGACACCCTGTAGAGCCTCTGAAGAAAAGTGTAAGCGAACTGCACATCTTTCTGCATAGAGATTTCTAAATAGGCATGCACCAACGGGTGTAAACAGAGGCCGAGCTATCGATGGAGTCGTTGGTATCAAAAAAGTGTTCATCGTTTCACTGCGATAATTTGATTGTTTTTGCAAAATAAATTGCCAGTTTTATCGCATTCCATACAACAGTTTTTATACCTTGGTTAAATTTATTTTGTTTAAGCAATAATATTACAGCTAAAGTTCTTGTCTTATGGCGGTTTTCCACTAAACGGACAGTTGAGTTTATGTCCTGATTGTGTTTTCTAGAACCTGAAAAACAAGAACAAAACTGAAACAAACCCAAAACTCTTGTTTCCATCAAGCTGACTACATTTTGTTCGAGTTTTGTTTTTGTTTTCGGTCCTTTTCCACTGGTTGTCGCGAGGAAATCAGAACACATTTTTCCAATAACCAACCAACATGTTTAGAGAATATTTTTTTATTCTTAGTTATGGCTGGTTTATACTGAAGTCCTTAGAAAAAAAGTAAGTGTCTACAGTGTCCCACCTCGACCTCCATCGATGGATATCTGGGAAACCGCTCAGGATTTTTTTGAAATTTTGATGGTGTGATACGGACCGTGGGGCCCACCAAGCTAAAATATTTTCAAGGTCATCGTACTTCCGGTTATACCGGAAGTCGATACTTTCTTATTTTAAATGGAACCCCCTGTATATTATTGCATTTTTGGAAACATCATCCATTTTTAAGTTGAAAACATACTCCATACTTAGGATTGACCGTTCCCGAGATATTTCGATTTTTTAACAAAAATTGACAGATGCAAAATTTAGTTTTTCCGGTTTATTTGTTTGTGCAAATTGGACATTTTGTAGAGCAAGACCTACTTTATCGAATTTAACATGAAAATTTTCCAATTTTTATTCAGGGTGGTCAAACAAAATTTATCGAATATGAAGTTCAGAATATGTGGAAAACTCGACATTTTTAAATGGAAACCCCTAATTTTTTTGCAATAATATACAGGGGGTTCCATTTAAAATAAGAAAATTAGCATCAATTTCCGGTATAACCGGAAATACGATGACCTTGAAAATATTTTAGCTTGGTAGGCTCCACAGTCCGTAACACACCATCCCAATTTCAAAAAAATCCTTCGAGCGGTTTCTCATATATCCATCGATGGAGTTCTTGGTATATGTACGGTTAAAGTGTTTACTTGGTTAGTTAGTTACAGGGTGCAAAGATTTAAATCAATTTGATTTAAATCAAGATTTAAATCGTGATTTAAATCAGTTGATTTTTTATTTTAAACATGGGAATAAATTTAAAAAAATCAACTTTTTTAAACGCTTTTATTAAATCGAAAAATAACTGTAAAAAGTTACAAAACTATAAAATATGATTCATTCAACACATAAACTTAATATCTATTCATCAATAAAATAATATACTTTCTGTTGTAATATTTTAATATTTTTAATAACAAAAAATAAATGTAAAAGGTATAAAACTAATATATCATATAACACAAATATACCTAATAGTTATTCATCAAATAAAATATTACACTTGCTGTTGTAACGTTTAAACAATAACACGAATTTGCCTGCCTTCTCTACTCCCAATCAATTCCTCAATTTAGAATGGACTAATCCAAACGAAGAAAAAATTCTTTCCACCGACGCCGATGATGCCACAGCTCCCAGAAGTTGCCTAGTAATTTTGATTATCGAATCTCCATTGTTTCCAAATACATCCTTGTGAGATATCCACCATTCGATTGGAAAATTTTATTTTGTTTTATTTTTTTATGCAACGCTGTGGAAATGTTCAGGAAATAAGACGTTAATTACTAGAAAATGCGATTTAAACAAAAAATCTGATTTAAGTCAAAAAAATCTGATTTAAATAAAAAAAATCTGATTTAAATAAAAAAAATCGGTTTTTTTTATTTTGAAATAAAAATCATGATTTTTTTGCACCCTGGTTAGTTACTTTGTATCCTAGCCAAGTAAACACTTTAACCGTACACCTATATATTTTTTAATAGCTATAATTCATTAATGATTAAACTATTATTTTTGGGAAGAAGAAAACGCCAACATAGATATTGGGTTGGATCACTTAAATATAAAACACAACACGACCGTTTCCACTAAACAGACTTGAGTTTCAAAACACGTCGAAACCTTTTGATGTGACGGCTTTCGAGCGGGACCCGAAAAACAAAACTCCAACTGTCGCAAAACACGCCAGTCTTCAAAAAGTTTGCGAAAAGTTACAGTTTTGTTTTATTCGAGACAAGTTTGTGTTTTGTTTTTGTTTTGTCCGTTTAGTGGAAAACCGCCTTTATGGAAATTGTTAGAAATCTCTGTGACATTTCAATCAATGTACATAAGATCGACGTTGATAAATTTATGCTCCAGGAATGGATTCTACACGTTTAAATAATAAGACGGTGATATTTTTTTATAAATTCATTGTTCCTTGAAATTCAGAAGTGCCAGGAAAACGCGTGACCTTGAAAATTTTTCGCCTGCGGCGCCATTTAGAGACTCCGGGCACTTAATATCCCGGAATTCAATTCAACAAATGTAACAACCCTAAGCAGAACACATTCAATCAATGTTCACGCGCCGCCTCTGAGAAACAAACTTAAAAGTTATGCGATTTTCATTCAGTGTGAAATAACAAACAAATATTTCTGTGCATAACGACATTTAGGAAATTAGAAGAAATATTACTAGTATTGTTAACCATGTAAAATTTAAAAATTAAAAAATATATCTCTACTTTAAGATATGTATATCAAACATTTCTATAATTCAATATAAATTACAAAAACTACGACTTTTGAAATAACGCTTATATTTAGGAATCGCTACTGTAAATTTCCTCGTGGAATAATTCCAGTAACAATCTATTATTATGCTAGAACTGCTAAACGGTTCATTAATAAATGGAAAATTAACATTCCAAATTACTACGCGATTACTTTGACACCACAGGAGGTTATCTATAAATGCGTTAGTTATTGGCGTTATACAAATTATATTTCACATTTTGACCGGGCGATTGATACGATCGATAAAAATAAGAACAAATTAAAATGTGCAAGATTTTGCTGTAGTTTAATCCTTTAGCACTAAGACGAGTAGAAGAATAAATTTAATAAATACGGAGAATAAAAAAACATTCTAACTAAAACCGACATACTTTATTATAAGTTTACATCGGACAATTTGTGACGACTATTAAATAAATAAACAGTAGTAATCTATATTATGCTAGTAAGCGACAATATGCGTTGTAGTAGCAGAAATAAACTAATTCTATGGTCAAGCCGTGTGCCGCTCTATGCTCACGATACACAATGCTACTGACTGCCAAAAAAACATGCGCCATACACTCGACCAAGCAAAGCTTCAAACGTCCTTCAGCAAAAAGCTGGATTATTCACCGGCACACCAGGACAGGCATTAGGGTGTCGCTAGATACGTATCAGATAAATTGATCTATGCGAAGCTTCAAATCAGAAGCAAACATGTACATGTTATTGTATAGCGACGCGGATTAGTGGAATTATTATTAACTGTTAATTATATTCTACAATCGCTTTCTTTATGAGTTAGAAATTATTATTTTGTTAACTTTTATTAACTGCTGGTACTTATTATTACGTCCCTATTATACGTATATATTTTATGGTTCCATGTGAAAAAATATGTTAAAAGTGAAAATTTATTACATTTCTAAACGGTTCTGTAAACTCTAAAGGATACTACAAAAAAAAAGGTATCCTTGTCGAAATTCAGTAGCATGTACCATTTTCGAGAAAAATGAAGTTGCATTTTTTTGCTCACATAAAGCGGCACAAGCGGTACATTAACAAAATATTAAATTGAAAGAGGATCTGACCATTGAATGAGCTGAAGACATTTAGCTACCAACAGTATTTGCATTTAAGACTATAATTTTAATTTCTTACGTATCACAACAGTTAAATTGAAAAAAAAATTAATTTATTTGTTTCAATTTGTTGTAAACTAACATTTAAAAAAGTAAAATCAAAATAAACAGATTATGGTTATTAATTATCTATTATTAACTAATTTGAGATTTTGCAAACTACTACACTACCATTACTAAAATAAACAATTGTTGAATGGACTGAATTGCTGATGGAGATGAATGCTTAAAAAAAGTGATCAAAACAGAAAAATATTAGGAAACAGACTCGGAGACATACAAAACAAAACAGCTGCACAATTAAATAAATGTGCAAATGCGAAATACTACAGTAGATACTGAAATTGTCCCCCATTTCCTTCTGTGCAACTTCATTTTTCGTGCTACCGAATTTCGACAAGTATACTTTTTTTTTCTAGTATGCTTTAGAGTTTACAGAACCGTTTAGAAATGTAATAAATTTTTACTTTTAACATATTTTTTTATTGTACCCCTCCAATTACACTGCTTTTCAGAAAGAAACCGTTTGCACCATAGACCACCTAGACTGGCTTATAGAGCGACTTTGGTGAAAACACTTTGGAGCCTGATTTGGGGCCCAGCGCTCAGTCGTGTCCTAGCATTTAACGTTTACGCATCGCCGTGATTTCGATAATTAGACGTTTTATCATGGGCAAGTGTATTGTAAAACATTGTATAAATAGAAGTGATCGAGTTGGTGAAGAGAGGCGAAAAGTTTCCTTCTTTAGGTAAGTAAAAAAAAGGAATATATAAAAGGTTAAATATGTACGCCATTTTTCGGTTAACGTCACAAGTTTCCAGGGTTAGCTTTATAATTTTGTTCGCCCACATAGTGTAGTGATTAACGTGATATTGTTATTATCAAATAATGAATGAATTACTGTAAAATATTTTAGTAATTATTTACTTTATGTGAGTCTTAAATTTTTATGAAATTTTACCAATTCCCGTCATTTCGAGATGGCTGAAAATTAATTAAATATTTTTTTCAAAAAAAATCGCAGACAAAACTAATTTCAGATTCAGTATTCGTACAGTCAATTAATTTTTATTAAAGACCGTGGTTGTTTGACGTATCCATCTCGAGATGTCGTAGTAATATGCTAAGAAACAGAAAAATTAATAAAATTTTTAAATAATGCAGAACACCTAGGCTACAGAAAAATAAAATTGTTCATCATGTATTAAAAAACTTTCTGAATGTGAACATATTTGAAAATTTGAATGAATATCAATTTGATAATTTGCCTAACAATTGTAATCATTTAATAGAACTTGTAAGGGCTGAATGTGAAAAGTATATCGATGTACGAATAAATCATGAAGTCAAATTATTTAATTCGGTAAAATCTACGAAAACGCAAATATTAAATAAATTAATAATTATTTAGAGGACAATAAATATATTTAAATTATTTTGTAGTTTTATTTAATATGACACTAAAATATACTATTTTCTGAATTACAAACTTAAAATTGAATATTTGTCATAAGATGCAATATAATGTTTAATATGTAATAAAAATATTACTTAATCCGGATCTGCTTAAAGATGCGCGCGATCACATTGCCTTCCACACTCCACTTCCCCGGATTTTGCATTCACTGGTACCCGTGCATTGGAATTAGATACGGCCAGTCTAGGTGGTCTGTGGTTTGCACATTATTCTTAACGCACAGTTGATGTTTACTCGTGTAGAAATTTTGACATTTTTATCTTTAGCCGATTTTTAGATAATTAAGAAAAACCATATGGAAAATAACAACTTCAACACACTGTATCTCGAAAACATGGTGTCTGAGAAAAAAACTTTACATGAACTACCCCTATTATTTTTCCATGAGGAAGTTGCACACTAGTTTTTTTGAAACATGAACGGGACACCCTGCATGTTCTTGGGGTTGCCGAGTCCGAATCCGAGGTACGTTTGACCTTGTCAGGTCAGGTTAAAGGTCATTTCAAGGTCAAACCGAAAAGCTAATCATTCTACATATCTCCTTTTGGAGCAGTTGTCATCGTTTCCAGTATTCTTCATGGTAGCAGGATTTTAAAGGCTCTATTAGAACCATCACAGAAATAAGGCTTTTACTTAGATGATTTTAATGATGATTAAAATTTGATATATTTTGATATATATTTGACATATTCGGGCAGTTTACATGTAAAAATTTCATTACGTAGTACGAGTTATAAAAAAAAATGGAATGTGAATACTCATCTTTCATCGCAGAATACGAAACCAATATTACTATATTGTTGACATGTACCACATAATGCACTCAATTGTCTACCAAAATTCTCCCTCAATTTCAAGCACGACAACTATCCAGAACCGTTCTTACCGCGAAGGATGAAAGTGTTAGTAACCAATAATGCTGTTTAAAATTATAGTGTCGGATTTTCTAATTTGATTGAAAAAGATCATGCTAAGAAGACTCGTGAATGTTGAGAGTCTGTCGGTTCATTATAGATGAGCGAGGCAAAAATTGCTTTGTAAGAGAAGCCAACTAATACGAGGTATTATCGTAGGTATTAGAATTAAGTAGCTTTCAAATAACATTGACCCTGATACAACAAGATCAAATGGAGACCTAATAAAGTGACCAAAAAAACCTGGAGTATTCCCACTAAACCTTAGAAGTTACTCAGTTTAACCTCAAAATGACATTGATCTTGACCCGGTAGAGACAAAATTGGACTCAGCGACCCGAAAAACATTTAATTACTTTGGTTGTCCCCGCTATAGTGGATTTTTCTCAGTTTAATCTTGGAATGACCTTTTAATGACCTTGAACCTGACCTAACAAGGCCAAACAGACCTCGGGTTGGGACTCAGCGACCCCAAAAACATATAATGGCCATGATTGCCTCCACATAGGGGATTTTTCTCAGTTTGACCTTGAAATGACCTTTAACCTGACCTGACAAGGCCAAACATACCTCGGATTCGGACTTAGCGACCTCGAAAACATAAGGATATAGTGGTCTAGTTCGATGCACATAATTTTTTTGTGGGTCTGTGTAGTTAATGAATACATATATAGCTGTATGATTATGAAACAGAAGTACCTTATAGGTACCTAAATTAAAAAAGATTTCCTGACTATATTAGAAGTCTGACTTTCCCCCGCGTTTCCATTGACGTAACCGTCTTATCTATAAAAATTTTGGGCATCCCAAATGCCGTCACGTGTTTATTCAGTCGGTCTTTAATAACTGCTTTTCTGATTGGTACATGATAAAAAATATCCATATATTTATACAAATTCTTATAAGTTTTCACATTTCAGACTTCCTTAACAGACATAAGAGTCTTGGACAAACAGACGGTTTATGGTTTAAAGATAAAATTCGTAGGAAGGAACCCTTTAATATATATTTCAACAGTACCCTCTGTGAATGATATAGGACCGCCACTGATTTTCTCTAATACAAACATTGCCTATTTAATTTTTCTAAGAGAAGTATTATAAAATTATCTTTTGTGTTCATTCTTATCGAAAGCACAATCTTCTGAGAATGAAGTTAGAAATACGGAAGGATATAATGTGGTTAAATGAAATGACGTTAAACATGATAATTACAGGCCACTTTCCCGATAAAAAATTATCTAAGAGCACTGTTTAAACATGACCTATTTAATTACTATTATATGTAACGCACCTTTTGCAATTTTTTTGTTAATGAGCCATTACAGGCACGAACATGCTTTCCGAACAATCATTAGCAATGATGATAAGAATTGCATTGGCTAGCATAAACTACCTATTTTATTCAGTTATGAAAAATTGTATTACGTAATATAAAGTTTCGATTCGACTCTCCAATTAAGAACTACGACATAATTTTTTTAGTACCGAGTGTATTTCTCATTTCACTCAACTTTAAAATATGACCTATGAAACCCTTTGTATCTAGTTGACCATGCCTGTGAAGAAGAAGACGCTGAGCGGAAATCGAAATTTTCACACGTTTCGAATCGAATTTATCACCCATGTTTCGAATTCAAACAGAGCCGCAAACCGCTGCAAACATCCCAAGATGCAATTTGATACCTTAAAACCGTCCTTACTTATTTGGAAAGAAATAAATCCTAAAGATATACTGAGGATTCCACACGATAGGTCCAAAAAGCCTGACAAACCAAATAAGTAATTTTTTTTCTAAAATTGTTGAACAAATTCAAATGTTTAGCATATTGTTGCATCTATAGCACATCTTTGTGATATACCAGTATTTTGCAAGAATTTACAAAAAATATATATATATATTTTTATTTCCAACATATATATTCTAATATTTATTTAAGTGCACTGCTCAAGATTTACACATAGATAGATAGCAAAACTTTCTGTACCCGTGACGAAGATCCCAAAGGATAAATCCAAGCTTTAAAAGCAATGAAAAAAATAGTTAAAGATAGTGATATAGACACAGAAATAGTGAAAAACTAGCCAAAGTGCAAAAAACTGTTCTACCAAACCAGTGTCGTCCCTTGTTATTATCATAAGTGTAATCAAAATCAAATTAAAACATGATAAAACAGACACAACAAAGATGAAAACCGTAAAATCTAAATTACACCTACATTATAATGACAACAAATAATAAGTAATTAAAAAGTCATTTACGAGTGAAGTCTATGGACTGAATATAGCTTTTGTGTCAATTGACCTCATTGTGAAACTGATATTAACAGTGACTGTCATTGGTACTAACCTTTCTCGAGAATTGTTATTTTATCATTTTAGTATTTTTTTTATAGTACTCCAGTTGAATTAGAGTTTCAACGTGAAAAAATTAGGCATTTTATTGCATTTTATGATGGGGAAGAGTATGTAGAATCAAAAAAGTAACTCGAAGGAAGTGACGCTAAGTTGGTAAATTGCAAATAAGTGGCAATCGGAAAATTAGTCAATTTTTGTTGTAGGCAATTATATTACCTTCAATTTAAGGTATCTAAAGTCATATTTCACCAATTTGTTAACTGTAAAATAGGTAAAGGTTGAACGCGGAAAAATCAGTTTACGAAAATTGCGCGTTATTGGAAAAAGCAATGCATATTGATAAAATTTATGGAAAAGACTGTCAACCCAAAGACCAACATGTGTGCCAAAGGCCGATTCGATTGTCCGTGACATTGTTGCTCCATTTGTTAATTAATTTCGTTCGTTTTTTTGCAACTAAAAGTCTAATTACTAAACGTTAATTTTAGATATTAATATTGTAGACATAGGTTATAATAGATACAAAGAAACGTACATATCGAAAAATAAAAATTTTAAAAAGTTGAAATTACAACAAAGTAGGTAAAAAAATTGTCCCAAGGTCAGGCAAAAGCCGCTCGCGAATTCGCTCTTTTTGCATTAAATAAAGCTTATTTTATCGATAATTAAAAAAAAGATAAATCCTGAGATAACTTTTTTTGTAATGTTAATTGTTAATTAACTATTGGTCTCTGGATTGACCGTCTTTTCCATCAATTTCATCAACATCCATCGCTTTTTACAATAATAATGCGCAATTTTCGAAAACAGATATGTCCACGTTCGACCTTTATTTTACAGTTAACAAATTAGTTAAAAAATTATTCTAGGTACCTTAAATTGTAGGTAATTTAATTGCTTAAAACATAAAATAACTAATACGATTTATTTTAAATTTTCAGTCTTTTGATAATATGAGCATTATATTCAAATAATTTTGTTCGCATGAGGCTTACTATTATTTTAAAAGTGACTGAAAATATTTCTTTATATAACGCAACCGCGCTGATAAAAAAAAATCAGAATCCTAAAATATTTTATGTCTAGTTGTAAGTATTTACATCGAACATTCAGTTCAGCTACAACTATTTTTGAACAATAGTGTGAACAATATGGATATGAAAATTAAAGAATGTATTGGTTAATTGCTGAATTGTAAACAAATTAAATATTTTATTTATGAATCAGACGTGATTTAAGTGCATTGGAAAGGTGCCATTAAACTGCTATCGCTAACTGTTCAAAAATAATCAAATAAGAATCAAAATAATAATTAAACGAATTTAATTGCTATTCTATTTTTAGTTCGAACTTTTGAACAGGAAGATAATTGTTATATTTTATATATAGAAAGTTCTTTTTTTAGTTTTCCTAGCCATTCAATTCCACTAAAATTACATTTTAAGGTCAAGTATACAGTGTAGGAAAGTACCGATGGTCTATCAGAAGTTACGTGAGAGCGATAAAATAAGCCATAGAAATCCATGTGATAGACAAGGATGGCTATAATGAAGGCGTCTAATAGTCAACGCCCATTTCGCCCTTCCACAAATAAGAAGTGGATCTTAGTTGAATGTTCAAACGCCTTCTTCATCGCGCCAACCTCAACGAACGCTTGGGGATGTGGACGTCCCGCTGGTCAACTGTACACCCTCAGGAATGTATTTGAGTGCTGGGGTTGGGCACTAAAGAGTGTGTGGCCTCCTTAGAGGAGCTTGTGCGAAGTGTGTCCTTAAACAGTCTATGTAAAAGCTTGGATAAGGTGCTATGAAGCAATGGAAACTCCAATGTAATTTTTTATAGTTATGTTTTTTTGTTTATGTTTTTAAAATAATGTCAATAAATGAATTTAAACATTTGCATATACATAGAGCGTACATATGTACTGGCCTGGCTATTGAATTGGAAGGCATCAGGCTGACGTTCAATCACGATCCTTGATCGGTCCGTAGAGGTCTTGTAACGAGGTCCGCCGTCGATCTGGGCCACTGGCCTCTCTGGATTTTGCCCATCTTTGGATTACCGCCAACTACAACTGATGATCGACTAAGATTCTTGGCATGGTACTTTAAGTTTCCGAAATTCGAAACTGGGTAAAATTTTTGCAGCGTGTGGTCGATGGCTACTCTGTCAACATCAGCCTCCTAGCAGTATCATCTGCTGCGGTTTCGGTATTTGAGGTGGCTGGGAGTATCTTGGAGAATTTCGGCGAAAACTTTAATTTTCGCGCCACACCTTCTACTGATCGTGGAAGATAGTTTGGGTCCCCTTGACAGACCTCCCTACTTTAGCCGGGATTGACTCTGCAAAAGGTGGTCGAAGACGGCTTCGTAGTTCCGACTTGAAAGTTGAGCGAAAATTTGAAATCTTCTGGACTACAACAATATCATCTTGACTATATCATAAGATTGTGAAAAAAGTGTTTCATGTTTCTATGAATTCTAAATGAATTATGTAATAAGTTATATCATTCTTGGTACTCATTACTATTGAACATATTCAAATTCAAATTTATTCTCGGAACTCCTCAGTCTCAGATATGCGTTCAAAGAATTCGTGAATATAATCCAAACCGTAATAATAGCAGTACACATTTGATTTGTAAACAACAAACAAATTTACATAAATAGAATCCTAGTCATTAGGGTCAGTTAGCCTTTTTATATCTACTACCAGTGAGAACACGAAGAAAATTTAATCCTAGGAATGACTAGACGAAAGACGAGTTCATTTTACGTATAAACATTTCAGACATTGATATGTGTTTACGTGATCGATGGTATGCTGTATACAATAATATTTAAAGTGACTAATCACCCTTCAAATAACACGCATACAACATAGTTCAACACGAAAGTATTTTAATATAACAACTGCTCAGGATGCCATTAATACACTTGAATGATTAAAAAGGTATTCAAAGAGAATCCATTAATTTTTGTAAGTGCGTAATAGATTTCAAGACAACATTACCATCGTATCATTAAAACCATTGAACATTGATAATAAAAGGTGTCCCAAAAGAAACGCAGGATTTCATATCAGGAAAAAAGATTTTATTAATTAAAAATTTGCCATTAAATATGAAACAGGGTATCGGACAGATTTCGCATACCTGCTTCTGAATTTCGTTGATAACTCTCTTTAATTCAGGAATGATATTGGTCGCTTCACTGTTACGTGAGATAAGTCGTCCATTAAGCGTAAAATCCACATCACACTATCACTCTAGGGGTATAAAGTGGTCGTTCTTGATTGATCTGAGAATTGTCTCTGCCCCAAATTTTCTTCTTCGTTAAATCACCGTCCACTTGATTCAATTTAATTTGCGACAGTCTCAGCTACACACTCTCCATTTTGTATAACCGCAAGGACTTTACTACACCATGTGACCCGGCACAGTGCTGCCAACTCTTCAGAATGAAAATGGCGCACAATTCATATTCTGCGTTACTTTTGGGACGCCCTATATTAATGTATTTAGTAATAATAAGTGGTTTGGACGAAATATCATTTATTCATAAAAAACCTAAAGGTTTACCAATTTGTGCATGAAATAATTGTTATATCTTATACAAAGATCGTTTCGACTGTTTTTATAATTATTCAATTCCACTAAAACTATATCTTATGGTCAAGCATAATAATTGAATTTAACTCGATTAAACAGTTGTTGACTAAATTTTAAAAGATTATAGTTAATATTTTTCCATTATTATGTTTCCGGGAATTTTAGGCGTATTATGTAATAAGTTATACTCCACTGCTTTCTTGCTATTCATTACCATTGAACATATTCAAGTTTAATATTATGTTCGCGGAATTTCTCTAATAGATGAGTCGGTACTCAAAACGCTTGTAAATATATTCCAAGCCGTAATATTAGTATATTGAGTATATTTCAATTGTCAACAATAAACAAACCTACATAAATAAAATCCTAGTCATGACGGTCAACTTTTTTCTATCTACAACTGGTGAGAACATGAAAAAAAATCTACTTCTCGGAATCCATATTAATGTTACAAAATACATTTCAGACATTGATTGAAATGATGGTACTTCAAATATCAATCAGACAATTCAACATAAAAATATTTTAACATAATTGTTCAAGATAGAATTAATTCACTTAACTGATTAAAAAGATAGTCCGAGAAGAGAATCCATTAATTTTTTAAGTGCGTCATACATAGCACAATAGCACTATCTAAGTGAAAAATCATACACTTAACAATTTCTTTCAAAATATACATTATATTCTATTATCAGCTCTC
Organism: Anoplophora glabripennis; assembly: GCF_000390285.2. Lineage (NCBI taxonomy): Eukaryota > Metazoa > Arthropoda > Insecta > Coleoptera > Cerambycidae > Anoplophora > Anoplophora glabripennis. Next base: position 259,031 of record NW_019416272.1, on the reverse strand, counting down.
ACATATTTTTAATATTTTTTACGGTATTAGGCTAATTCAAAAAAATTTAAGAAAATATTTTTTTCTAAATCTTATTAAATGAAGTCAAACAAAGTTCTTCGACACCAGAAATCTAGGTATGCAAAAAGATAAGATTTCTAACTGCTGATACTGCGAAAAACAACTCCTCATGGGAGACGAAAGACGAGTTCATGATCATGCCCCAACTACAGTCATATCTCAAAATAATAGGCAGTAATTTCATCTTTAATCCGACTCACCAAACACAAAGAGAAGAACAAGCCGTTTGTAAATTTTTCATACAAAATTGTGTGTGGCGCATTCTCCCACAGCAGTCGATACTGCACAGTTTTAGGAATTCTTCTGCTGCAGCAAATTATAGACTTTCATTGGTGTTTGATGTGCCCACAAAGCGCGGTGTGTGACGTCAATTGGGTTTCGTTTGGCGTGCACCAGATAGATATTCTTCCGCTGCAGCAAATTATAGACTTTCATTGGTGTTTGGTGTGTGACGTCAATTGGGTTGCGTTCATTCGGGTCCGGGTTATTCTGTCGACACAGGCAAATAGACGTACGCACGGGAAAAGTCCGTGCGTCCGATCTTTCCGTTAATTTAATTGTGATTGTAATTAATTTATTATAGTATTTTAATATTTACTATAGTATTTTATTTCACCGCGCTAATACTCATTAAACAGTAAGAAATAATTATTCAAAATAAAACCTAAAAATGAAATGTTTTAATGATTAATAGAAAAATTTCCCAAATAATGTAATAATTCAGAGAAACGTCCTATATTCTTGCTTCCACTTTCACATAGTTCCTACAAAGAGATCTTTTTCTTTCCACATTTTACTTCCCTTCTCGTTACAAACATTAACAGAAAAAATTATATATAAATTCAAATTAAGAAAAATGATGACATTCTTAAAAAACGACATTGTCAAAAGCTCATTTACATGACTATATGGATTATAATTGTTTTTCTATCTAATTTTTTTTTATTTTTTTACTATTTCTTTCAAAGATACATATATTCTGTTATTAGGTCTCACATGTTTTTACTGGATAAATGTTATAAATAATATTTTTCCATTATTACGTTTCCGGGAATTTTAGGGGTTATGCAATAAGTTATACTCCACTGCTTGCTATTGATTTCTAGCGAACACATACAAGTTTAAATAATATGTTATCGGAATTTTTCAGCTTCTAATAGATAAATAGGTACTCAAAAAGCTGTAAACATATTCTAAGCTGTAATGTTACGTTAATTTTAAATAGCTAGTATGTTTGCCTTGTCAACAATAAACAAATCTACATAAATAGAATCCAAGTCATTACCTACAACTGGTGAAAACATGAAAAAAAATCTACTTCTAGGATTGATAAGGCGAATTAATTTTGCAAAATACATTTCAGACATTGACTGAAATGATTGTACTTCAACTATCAATCAGACAATTCAACATAAAAATATTTTAACATAATTGCTCAAGATAGAATTAATACACTTAACTGATTAAATAGATAGTCTGAGAATAGAATCCATTAATTTTTAAGTGCGTCATATATCGCACAATAGCGTTATCTAAGTGAAAAATCGTACACTTAAAACGACAATTTTCTTCAAAAAATACATGTAGGTATCCCACATATATTTACTCTTTCTTAAGGTATCGGGCTAATTCAAACAAATTTAATTTTTTAAAAAGTCTTATTAAATGAAGTCAAACACATTTCGATATCAGAAATCTAGGTACGCAGATTATATTCATGTTTGGTTACCCCAAAAGCTTCCCTACGGGAAGTTTCATTGAAATATCTTAAAAAGTAAAAGGGATAAAAAAAATTAAACAAGACTTTCTTTGAAGACCCTTAACTTTTTAAGGAAACATTTTGGTACTGAAGCATATTTGGTTAATTATTTGGGTTTGAGGAAATTTTGATTAAATTGTTTACACCTAATTACGACTCACCCCGTATAAACAATTGTAAATTTTAACTTATTTGCTCTTTATAATAAATTCTAATGAATATTGTCGCATAAATTAATTGGCAATGCGATTTCAGTATCAAGGACATAGGCATTACAATTTTATATCATTTTAAAGACCATTTCAGACTTTACATTAAACGCAAATTTAATTTTATTGAAAACGAGATTAAGCTAAGTACCCGCTTTATGATGAAGATAAAATTTGATTTTAAATGGCCTAATAATTATTTTAACACTACACATACACACCTTTATGATACATTAGCTTTATAACCACATTTGAAAGAGTATGGAATAAAAAGATATTAGCTCCCATATTAATTAACATATTCCTTTTAAGGTGTCTCATAGACTTGGGTATAATAAATAGCTGTCTGGGTGTTATTTTTCTATGTATAATAGAAAGTTTTTTTCATGATTATGATTATGACAATATAAGGCTTACAAAAAAGTGAACTTCAAGTAAATACTATACAATTTTGTCTAGTATTATTAATTGTACATACAATATATAAAATTAAGTCGAAGGTTATTAAATCAATAACGTTTAAACATAGTATTTATAAGGAAGGAAGTGAAGAAATGTTTTAAAGGTTTGTTTTTTTTTTCTATAAGATCGTTAACTACTCTCTTGTAAATCGTTTTTTAAAAGAGAAGGTTTATTGAAGGTTGCCCCTTCACAAATTAAAATGTACAGTACAACCAATTTTCTCCGTTATTTTTCAACATAGGAAAAGACGTGTAAGGATAAATAGCCAAAAGACAATGCTACAAACTTCGTGTTAGAAAAAAATATTATTATTTAGTACACAACCAAGTCATCTTAAGGTATCATAACTTTTTGTCATTTATTATTAGAGATAGATCATCAAATCCCGAAAGGTAAAGAAGAAAATAGAAGGGGACGCTTATGGCTCATCACCCCGTATACCTACCTAGAAGAAAAATACATTGATACACCTATTTAGTGATAAAATATCGCATTGCTAATACGAGGAACTAAATTTCAAGGTAAATAAAATATGTTTTTTTTTTTAACAAACGACCTACCAGATAAAAGTTATTATTAACGATAATAAGAAACGTTGAACCCGAAAGAATTCAGTGACGCAATGTTGCATATGCATACGAGAGAGTATTTTATAAACCATAGACGTTCGTAAAAAACAGCACATAATGCGAAAAATACTACTTCAATCTTAAATAAATGGGATAACTGGATTTAAGAGAAAAATGAAAATATCTTTTTTGGCAATTTTATGATTCGCTTAAACGATCACATTTTTTTAAGTTTTAAATGTTAAATTTGCACAACAGAGGAAAAAAATAACTTCAAATATTTTCGTTTGCTGGTTTTAACTATTTCAATAGCCTCTTTAATTTTTAGTTAATTTTTACATAATTCCATAATTTATAATATGCTTACCTATTTAATTCCTAAAAATTATATAAATGAAAGTAACTATTTTTTATAATAAAACTTGAAAACAATTTTTTTCTTGCAATAACTATAGTAAAGTTTAGTCCCGTAAAAGTTGCAATAGCATTGTAAAATAATAAATTGCGAAACAAACAAATCGCAACATTATCACAGTTTATATGTACATATGTCGGTACTTTGAACTTTCAAATATTTACTTAACAACTCAGGTCAGGGGTATTCAATTTTTTTTTTTCGACCCCCCTACCAAAAAAATTTTGTATTCAAGTATAATTAGAGTAAATATCTTCAGTTTTAATTAAAGTTAGTAGAGGGTCAGAGTTTAGGGTTAGACTTTAGATAGTAGGTAAATATTGACTATTTCTTTTAGTACCTAAGTGTCATTTCCATTAGCATAATATTTACATTTGAATTTAGATATAGATTAATCGTAAATAAAAAATTTGAGCTTGCTTATTACCACATACATCTTTACTTTTTCGCACTGAAATATCACGGGGAACATGGAAAATGAACCTTTCCTGTTTTGACCAGCAAATTTGTAAGATACTCAATAATTGTGATTAATACATGCGGTAATAGCTTCCTAAAAGCATTATGCAGGATATGATTAACGCGATTTTGTGTATGTTCAACAGGCGTGCAAATTTCAGGAAACGTAAGATAAAGCATACAAGGTAAAGATATGCTGTTTTTCTCTTATTTTGTATTGTCAGAGTCTTATGCCCCGGGAAAGCTTATATAACTGCTACAAGATGAGATATTGTTTCTAACTTGCTTAGATTTTCTAAACTGCTAAACAAATAATTGCGGTTTTTATTTTTTAAATCAACGGATAAATAGTTATATAATATTGTGGAATACTGGAAACTAATGGAATTGTTTAATTACTGAATAACTTAATTTTATTTCGTTTCTTATCCTAAGATCCCTTCGCCTGCTCCTTAAGACCCCTAGGGATAGGCGTACCCCTGGTTGAATACCACTCCTTTAGGTACATGCCATTTCTATGTAAAACTAACAATAATTATAATTATTGTTAGTGTGAATTTGCTAATTTAATTCTTTGTCTTTTTTTAAACAAAAAAAGAACAAAGAATTAAATTAGCAAATTTATCTAGTGCTCTACGACATAATTACCTTAACGTAAGCTCTACACAAACTTCACCTTCAATTAATGAAATGGATGCAAAATTAAACGGCATAAAAAGATCAATGTTCAATAGACTAAGGTCAATGTTTAATACACTTCATTTCGTATTTATTTAAATCACCACTAGGTACTTCTACTGTACGCCACTGATTTCACTCTGGAGGATTCTTATTTCGAATCGGGTTTTCAAAATATTTTCAGAACTTATTTTCACACGAAATAAAACAATAAAATAATGAATGAAATAAATAAACTAAAACATCAGTAGTATATAAAATTACTCCTTTAAATATTATTCGTTGCGTAAGTAGATAAAAACTGTATTGCGGTCATTGTGGTTGGGTAGATCCACAGATTAAGAAGACAGCCTTGAATAAATAAAACAGTGGCACAGCAGTCCCGGTCTACAATTTTTTAAAGGGTCATATGAATGCTAGTTCTCTTTTACATGGGCAACGGCAAGTTCAATATAATATAATAGACCAAGTATAGATGTACAAAATGCAAAAATTGACATAGTATGAGCAAATGCATTCTACCTATGCGAAACATGAAAGCAGACAAAAAAATCCACTTCTGGTAAGCAAAAGAAGATTTTATTAAAAGACATGTATGTATAGGGTATCCCAACTAGAAGATATGACGTCGTTAACGATTATTTCTAAACGGCAATCCCAGTTTTTTTTTTCAATTTTATTTTGGAAAGTATTACACACCACCACCAAATTTCAAACATACAAGGTGGCCAAATGAAAACGAAACACAGCCATTTTCAGGAACTACGTCAAGATTGTAGAAAAACGCTCTGACCCGTCGATTTTAGATTAAAGGGGGACATTGTTTGCTGGTATTTTTGACTCCGCCATTTACACCTCCAAGCAGGTAGGTAGGTAAGCATCACCCCAAAATATTTAAATGGCATTGGGGGTCGAGTAATATTTCTTTTGAAAACTGTTACAATTCTTTTTACAACATACTTTAAATTTTATAATTCCGCCCAATACTTATTAAGAATTTTGATTTTAAAGTTGAAACTTATGTACAAAGAATTAGTAACGGTAAAAATGTCAGTGATTCAAGTTAAGTACGCCAATGGTATAAATTTTACATTGTTACATTGGTTTTTGGCGATTTGTTATCACTTTCGTAAAAAAACACAATTGTAAAAAACAGAAATTAATGCTATACACACTCAATGAACGTAAAATTAATGGATTCCAAATTATTTTCTAGTATTATTTGGAAGCGTTGGTTGGTAGTTTATTTAATTGTGTTTTTGAAAATTAAACACTATGGTTTATTCCATTGCGGAAAGGGTAGATATCATTTCGCTTTACTTTATGAACAATAAATGTGCGAATAGAACAGCTCAGCTATTTAATGAACAACATCAAGATCGACATGTCAGGAGGAAGTATGTTCTAGAGTTAGTAAAAAAATTTCAAGAGACAGGGAACGTAGCCAATAAAAAACGAGAAATTGAAAAACCTATAGTTAATGAAGCTAGTGAAGTTGCAGTTTTGGGACAAGTTCATCTTGATCCTACATTAAGTACGAGGCAGCTGGCATCTGTGTCTGGGATCAATCGAACTAGCATACAAACCATTTTGAAGAAGAATAAATTCCATCCATACAAAATACATTTAGTCCAGGAACTTCATGAGGATGATTATGACCGCCGTTTGCAATTTTGCGAAATAATGAGTGAGCGAGCAGGGAACGATCCACAGTTCCTTTTTAACATCTGTTTTTCTGATGAATGCAGTTTTTTCTTGAACGGGACGGTAAATCGTCACAATTGCCGCTATTGGTCCGATTCAAACCCAAGAGTTTTTCACGAGGTGCATACACAGCAACCGGAAAAATTAAATGTATGGGCTGGAATTTTCGGTGACCGGCTGGTGGGTCCTTTTTTTCTACCTGGTAATTTGACTGGCCAAATGTATTTGCAATTACTGGAAGACGCTATTGACCCTGCCTTGACTGATATTATTGAAAATGTTCCAGAGTATGATGAAGATCATTTGATTTTTCAACAGGACGGTGCTCCTCCGCATTATGCGTTAATTGTCCGTCAGTATTTGGACCAACGTTTTCTACGGAATTGGATTGGGAGAAGAGGCAGCATTGAGTGGCCTCCACGATCACCGGATTTATCGCCCCTTGATTTCTTTTTGTGGGGATACCTAAAAAGTAAAATCTATAAAACACAGCCAGCGTCGCTGGAAGATTTGCGTCAAAGAATCGTCGACGAATGCCGTCGAATCACTCCGGAAATGCTTCGGAATGTGCGCGAACGTTTCGAACAAAATCTTTATTCTTGTATGGAAGCGGGCGGTCATCAGTTTGAACATTTAATCAACTAAGTAGTAAGTAAGCAACTAAACATAATTTAAATTTTAAAATGTAATTTTTTTTCAAGTATTTTGCGGAATTATATAATTTAAAGTCTGTTATAAAGAGAATTGTAAGAGCTTTCAAAAAAAATAATATTACTCAACCCCCAATGCCATTTAAATATTTTGAGGTGATGCTTACCCTTGCTTGGGGGGTGAAAGTGGCAAAAATACCAACAAAGAATGTCCCCCTTTAATCTAAAATCGACGGGTCTGGGCGTTTTTCTACAATCTTGACGCAGTTCCTGAAAATGGCTCTGTTTCGTTTTCATTTGGCCACTCTGTATATTCCTAATCGTTGTCAAGACAAAGCAAGTTAAAAATTATTCTTTTATCCATCTTTATTTTTTTTATTTAATTTGCATTATTCAATTAATATAGTTTCAATTTAGTATTTGGTAAGAAATCAATATAAAACTATAGTAAACACATCGAACAAGACTAAAACTATGAGTTTGAAACCAAATTAATTTTATAACTCACTTTTTAAAAAATATTAAATAATAATCTTTCACTTGGTGTATCTTGGGTGCGACTAGGAATAACTTTACACGCCCTTCAAAGAAAAAGTACAAAAAACATTTTCTTTTTAAACAATTTTGTTTTTGACGTACGGAATTTATATTAGTGACTCGCAATGTAAAATTAAACTATTTTTCAATTATTTTAATAATGTCAAATGCTAATAGAGACCTATTAATGAATGTTTCTACTCTTCAGTGACCATGAGCTACCACAAGATGAGTTCTAAAGTAAACAGAGTAAGTAGTGAGGCCTTCTATTGGCCTTCACTGATGTACTATCAAAATTTCATGACATTTGGATGAATAGAAGCGGAATTATTGGATCTGAAGTCACAGTATGTTTGTGTCATCGTTACAAAAATGAGCATCAAACAAAGTTTTGTTTTAAACTTGGTAAAACTTTTACCAAAACGTTTCAATTGATGAACCAAGTGATGATTTTTTCTCCCGTGGCAGAGTTCATGAGCGGTATACGCGGTATAAAAACAATCGTGAGGACATAAATGGTAAGCAACATGTTGACTAGTCGAAATCCGTGATCACCACAGATTCCATCAAAACTGTGGGTAAATTCATCAAAGATCAGACAAAATCTTCATAGAAATTCATAGAATCAAAAGATCCCAAAAACATTAATTTATCGCATTTTGGCAGAACATTTGGGCTACCGAAACGTGTGTGTGTTCTGGATAAGTTGACTGACGACCAAAAATTGCTCAGAATTCAACATTCAAATGATATCATCAAGGAGGCCAAAAAGGACATAAACTTCCTTTACAACATGACTGGTGATGAAACGTAGTGTTTTCAATACGATCCAGAAACCAAGCGCCAAAGTGCCGAGTGAAAGGTGCCAGATGGACCAAAACCCAAACAATTGGAGAAGTCGAAAGTGAGGACAATATTGATTTGCTTTTACGTTTCATGGCGTTTTGAAACGTTTGGACGTATTTCGCCAGAATATCGCGCAGAAGGAAGTTGGCGTTTGTTGTACGATAATGTACCATCTCATCAATCGACACTTTTGACTAAAAACCGCATTTTAACTGTCAACCATTCCACATATTCGCCTGAAAGCGTTTTGTGGATGTAGGAGTCATCCAAAAGGCTTGTACCGACATCCTGAAGGGTACTCATTCGAAAGGGGACTATTTTGAATAAAATAAATCGGTTTTGTCAAACACTCATAGATTGAACAAACAATAATGTATCGTATGGTATATGATGTATCAATATTAACAAACTATGTTATAAATACAGCACGCCTTTGGCAAACTACACCAAGTAATTTATCAGTATAATCCTATAAAAAAACACGATAAAAGTAAACCTGTTCTTACCTGTTTTATTCTCCAAGTTGGACGGTGAATACAAGATATTGCGAATGGTCTTCAATTAAGATTCTGTAAAAAAAAAACGAGATACCAATTAGGTAATGTTTATTCACAACAAAAATATAGTTAAAACGATTAGTATTGTGTGTATAAAATTGCAGTCAGGTTATGTATTATCTTTTATTACGCTTATATTTTATATTCTAGAAATATAAAGTCAAATTTATTCTTTATTATTAATAATTCAAAAGGATGTTATGAAGTATTTTTAAATATCGCACAACAATATGTAGATATGTACATTTTCAAACGATTCCGATTTACTAAAAAATAAAATTATCAACATTGTTATCAATTATTATGCTGTGCTAGCAAAAAATATATTTAATATTCGTTTGTTTTTGAAGATTTAAAAATAGTTTAGAAAACATGTTTTTTAGTCGAATAATAATTAGAAGGACGTTCAAATTTTATTTGGAATCTATTAACTAAACTGACACCGAGACTGACACTGACACCGTAAGAGACGTATTGAAGCATTGTATATCTATTTTTATTCCTAAAAGAATATTTTGCACCTCTTTACATACGGTATTACGATAATATTTACTAACAGATTCTAAATACGAGTAAAATATTAAAACTGTTACTTAAACAATATTTTCAAAAAATAACTCGAAGTTTTACAATTGCAGACCAAACAAAACAGTTTATTTCACATTTTTAATTCACAACAAAAATTTGTATTAGACAAAAATGGACCAAATTCATGCCGATTTTTAAATAAAGTAGGTATAATAAAAAACTATGTGTTTGATGTATATTCCCATGATCCCATGTGGAATTAACTGCTTGTTTTCTTACAATTAAAATATTCCCAGGACATTCATGCAGAGGTCAATAGGGAGATTTGCTTAAAAAAGTGATTAATATATTCAGAACCTTTTTAATTATGACAATTTAAGTAGACGAACATATAAAATGTAAGTTAGTTCACATCACACTGACAACATCTACAAAGCACTTAACTGGAGACTTAACCTTTGTGATGCATATCATAACATTTTTTTTATTATTTCTACCACAATGGTAAAAGAAATTTTAAATAAATAATTCCTAGTGCCAAATGGAACGGTCAATGTGTCGATTTTATAAATTTAGTTTTGCTTAAACATTACATATATTTCACATTGTGATTAAATAAAACTGAAATTTAAAATCAACCGCTTGATTGATTCTTTTGGCGCAAGGGTTTATTTATTTAATGGCTTTTCTCTTCGGTTAGGAAATATAAAATTAAAAAAAATTAATAAAAATATCACAAATAAGTAACTGCTGCAAACGGTGAGGAGAAACTAGTTACAATTTAGTGATTTCTACATTTAAATAAATTGTGGATAAAACCTAGCAGAGACCACAAGCAAGATATGTATGTACACGGGGCATCCATTTTTTTACATTTTTGCAATACATTCACGGACAACTACAAAAATTGTACGGGTTGTATTAATTTTGATATCCTTGTGGAATTTTTCTTATAATTAGTCTCGTAAAGATAGAAAAAAAAATAGATTATATGTTTTTGATCAAATATTTTAGAAAACATTTTTGAATTTTTCTGAATTAGATTAATACATTTAAAATAAGGTAAAAAATACAGAGGCAGTAATAAAATATACGTTGAAAAAAAAATCTCAATGAAATTTTCTGCTAATTTGAAAATTCGAAGAATATGTATATGTATAATCACGTCGCTGTTGTATTCTACTCTTGATTCTACTCAAAGAAATGTACAGGGTGATTCACTATATTTTGACCCGTAAGGATTTAGATTTAGTTGTAATATATTTTGACATTGATATAGTCCAAAATGCGAATAGGTATTTTAACTAAATCTCACTAATTAGGCCGTGACAGCGACAGGTAATGTTATGACAACATTGTTATTGGTTGACAGTTTGTATTATTACTTAATTAAAATAACTTACACAGAAATAGAAAATTGAAATATTACAGGACTTAAAATAGAGTAAGTTATTCGCCATACTATACTTCTGTGTAACCTATTTTAATTAAATAATAATACAAACTGTCAATCAATAACAATGATATCATGGCATTATTGCCTGTCACTGTCACGACCTACCATATAACATTGTCTATGAATAAATAGGTCTCTCACGGCCTAATTAGTGAGATTTAGTTAAAATACCTATACGCATTGATACGGTCCAACCGTATCAATATGCGATGTCAAAATATTACAACTAAATCTGTAAATCGTTACGTAATTGGAAAAAAGGTATCAATGCCTGAAAGAGGTCTAACAATTACAAAATTTTCTTAATAAAAAACCTTTTCATTTTTTAATATTATCTCGCTTATTGTTAAAGGTGGACCTAACAAACCATATATGGCTATGCTCGACAGGGCATGTTCTATCCAAGTATGTAAAAATATACAGGGTGTTCCATTTAAATTAACAAAATTAACATCCGCGGACAATTTGTTTGGACTTCATTTGTTTTTCTACTATCATTTTCGAAAAATTCAAAAAAAAATCGTGCAACTTTTGTATTTCGCATTTTTTTTATAATTCTTAAAACATAAAAGTTAAAGGGGGGGGCTCAAAAAATATAGTGTTTAAAAAAAAATCTCAAGGATCTCTGCTAATATTTGAAAATTCGAAGAATATATAGGACGTCCATTTAAAAATTATATATAAACACGTCGCTATTGTAATCTACTCTCGATTATACCCAAAGAAATGTACAACAATCACTAAAGAAGTTAAATATTTTCACAATCAAAAAAGTAATGAGTGGGTATAATAGAAAACGGTCGAAATTCTCCAATACGCTAAACTGCTTTTCTATATCTTTCCAAAAATTAGAGGAAACCTGCAAAAATTGTCGAAATTGGTCCACTCTGTAGATTTATACAAGTATGAAATATTTCCATAGATAAACCATAATAAACATTAAATTTATGATAGTAGTATTAAAAATTATTGCTAAGATATTTTCTATATCTGATCAATAAATATTCCATGAAAAATTCTTACATTGGGTTCTAAGTAACATTTTTTTTCGAAACTACTTTGTTGGCTTCTTACTAAAGACTGTAGAAATTTGAATATACTATTTTTATTTCCCTTCATAGCACAAAATTATTACTTATTAGGGCATAAAGGTTGTATGTATAAAACACGCTCTGAAAACGGTATTTTGCACACGCCGTGTGCTAAACATTTTCTCGCGTCTCCAGATTGTGATTTTTGTTTGATGCTGTCACCCAAATTATGCAATGTTTCAAGTTGGCTGAGTTTCATAGCAACCGTCACGGCTCCTTTATTTTGTTGATTAGATACTTCAAAAATTGTTGAATTCCCGAAGTTTGGGTGTGAAAATGTGTGATGCTGAAGAGATTTTACAGAAAGCAAGCGAAATATGTTCGGAACTGCTGCCCACAAAATCCAGAAGCAGATATGAAGCTGAGTTAAGCCGATTTATGGACTGGCGACTAGCCAAAAATGTCCAAACTTTCTCAGAAAACGCAGTAATGGTGTATTTTGAAGAACTATCTACGAAATATAAATCTTCGACGTTGTAGACGATTTTTCGATGTCAACGTTAAGTGCCAATCACAACATAGATCTTGGAAGCTATAAAAAGTTGCAAGCGCTAATCAAACGAAAATCCGAAAACTACGTCCCAAAGAAGTCCCTAATCCTCACAGAAGATGATTTTTGCTGGTTTTTGACGAAAGTATCAGACAACAAATATTTACTTATGAAGACGGTGGTGGCAGTTGGACTATCTGGGGCATGTCGAAGGGAGGAATTATGTTATCTCAAAATAAAAGACACCAAAGATTTCGGCAGTGCTATGCTGATTAAACTGAAGAATACAAAAACAAAGGTAACAAGGTGTTTTACAATAACAGGAAACTATTACACTATCTTAAAAAAGTACTGTGCTCTTCGTCCTCCTAATCTGAAGACAGGCAGTTTTTTTTTAAACTATCAAAACGGAAAATGTTCAAGCCAAAACGTTGGCATCAACAAAATTGGAAATATTGCTAGGGAAATCGCCAAGTTTTTGATGCTAGCGAATCGAGAAAGTTACACGGGACATTGTTTTCGGCGTTCATCGGCCACAATTTTAGTCGATTGTGGCTCAAATCTGCTTGCCCTCAAACGCCATGGAGGGTGGAAATTCAGTACAGTTGCCGAAGGCTACGTTGATGACTGTTTGAGAAATAAAAAATGGAAGTTTCGAAAAAGATAGTCTCCAGTGTCTTCTGCTGCCACAGAACCAAAACAACGATAGTCTACTGGAACACAACGCTGAAAAACTGCACTAAAAACACGACACCAAAAATATTTCTATTACCGAAAACAAGGTGCACAATAATACTGCTTTTCCCAGCGTAACCTTGAAGGAATGTTCAAATGTTACCATAAATATTAAATATTAGTTTCTTTTGTTAATGCGTTAGCAATTTTCTTAATAAAAACGAGTTAAATTAAAAGTTGTATTTAATTTATTTTGTTAATGCGTTGGCAATTTTAGTAACAAAAACGATTTAAATTAAAATTTGATTTTTGTGGTCTCTATTTGCAGTCGTATAAAAAGTATCGTAAAAAACTCGTTTGAAAACCTCTTTGCACACTCCCTCGACTTGTGGACCTCGCCTTCGGCTCGGTCCACCAATATGTCTCGCTCGTGTGCAAAGAGTCGTTTTCAAACCTTATTTAATATACTATTACCTCATTAATAACGTTTATTTTAAATAAGTAATTGTCAGATGGCAAAAGTGACAGTTTCAGTATAAAATAACAAGTAATTGTCAGTACATTTGGGTACATTTCAAAGGTTTATTTTTGGGCTAAGAAAAGATAACAACGATATTGAACTTGTCCTTTCGTTCCTAAATTACGAATGATAACACGTAAATTCGCTAATAAATATGTTGAATCCAAAATCGAGCCTTGCCTCTATCCTTTATCAGGGTCACTGCCAGTGCCAAGGATTGCAGATAACCGGCGCGTCTGATGAAACATCGGGATGTTAGAAAAGTGGAACATTGCTCTACGTGTTATCTATTTTTAGTTCGAAGTCTCATTCGGTTTCCCTGCATCTACCTCATTAAGTCACCGATATGGATCAAATCGGAGCATTCATCGGGTAAAATTGTCTTTTCTTGACTTTTTTATATTATAATGTGAAATACGTTGAGGATAATTAGTTTAAAAAAATGTAGATTTGATTTAAACGAATTTCGTTAATTTATGGAAAGTAATGGGTCATCAAATTTCACAAATCGCGCGGCTGCAACGATGATCCCGTCTTTTCTGTTTTTTTTTTTTTAGTGTATTAGTTCTAGTTCTGTGGTCCAAGTTTATATAAGGCGACCGAAAAAACGGTTGTAACACAATATGCACCACTTTTAACGGATACTTCGAACTCCGATATTTTTAGCTAAACGATATTGTGAAAGTGAAACTACAAACATTTTAGTTTCGGAATTGGCTCGAATCTAGTTTTATGTTACGTTATGACTAAATATAGTACACGTAAATGATCATTTAGTTACTTCCAATACAAACGATATTTAAATGAAAGGACTGAGCTTTCGATCGAGCGCGCGTACATCGCTGCCGACGTACGCGCGTCTCTTCACGGGTTTTGATAAAGAAAAACTAATAACTATAAGGCATGAAATGATTGTTAGGATGCGAGGAACAATATCTGGTTACTTTTCATCGAAGTTGCATAATAAAAAAGCCTTATAAACAAATAAAACGATCATTTTCGTTGAAATTTCACAACTTTCTACGCTGCCAGTAATTGTTACAAATAAGGTTCAAGTCTCAACCCGTCCAATAGAACCAGAGACATGGTAAACTTGATGCGCGAGGAGACGGAACATGTAAGATATATGCACTAAATTTTCAATAACTTTGGTTAAAGTTAATCTTTTTTTAATTTTCAAAAAATGTATGTTTGTTATGAGTAAACGTTACTATTGACGCATAAAAAATTGTACTAGCTATAAAAATAAACTTTTTACAGTAATTAAAACAATTAATTTATTAATAACAATTAAACTGACCACTTTCAGGTTTTGCGACCAAGTTTTTTGGATTCAGGTCAAAATACTTAAGAATAAGTTATTGGCAGCCATGGCACTCTGATTGGCCACGGAATCCTATCTGGCTCCTAGACTAACTAACATCCCGACACCGTAGGCGTAGGTAGGCGACCAACCTCCCGGCACCACAAGTGAGCGAAAACCGAAGACTCAGGTATCTTCACTCAACCCAGTAACAGATGTATGGACAAGACAACCTTAACATACAGCCAACGAATATAACCAATTACATTCAACATCATAATATATAACATTTGATGCGAAGGTAAAAACTTAAAGAAATACACTGTTGGCATGTCACGTGACGTGATACGGTTCTTACCTTAATAGACATTTTTATACTTATGCCGATTTAATTGTTTTAATAGCATCCTTAACAATGTTGCTGGAAAGTTCAAATTAATATTTACGAGAGGTATTTTCATATTTTTAAAAAATTGACAATCGCCCGTCATTCAAGTAGGCGTTAAAAGCAAATAATACCTTATTTATTGACAATTTATTGATGAATAAATTGACGAAGTTCTTCATGAATTAATTCATGAATTTATTGGTAAACAGTGTGGTTTTACACTGCTACAAACTTTGTCAAGTTTTTTGACGCATGAATCAGTTCGACCAACGAATCAAAGATTGTCACCTTTCCACTCATAATTGTAGTGATACAACAGCGATATGTTTTGACACATATTATTATATAAATATTAGTGTTTGTAAGTAACAAATCAGTAAAAACAATGCAAAACTAGTACGACACCACACAATTATTTACATATTGCAATAACATAACCTCATTACTGATCTGAGGCTGGAAATCTGTTGGGTTGGTACTTCCGAACTTCACGAAGAAATTGACGAAAATTAGAACATGATCTAATTCGTCAAGATGTCAAGAACTTGATGAATAAATTCATGAAGTTATTTGACAGCAGATTTGGTGCATTACACTTGTCCAATTTCTTGATGAAGTGACTTCATGAATTAATTGATCAATAAATTGTCAATTTAAAACAGCTATTAGACGTGTGCACTTTGTAATACTTTTAGAACCATTAGTCCCAACGTTTTATTTCTTAAAATCTGACAAAAATTGGCAGAAAATGCCAGAATTATAGCTTGCTGCATTTCTCACGCAACACCCGGTACAAAATAGAATTTTCGTAGAAAGTTAATAATAATTATTATTATATGAATGGAAATATGTTAATGACAAATTGTGGGAACTACCGATTAAAAACCGCGAAAACAGTTGCTTTTATAACATTACACAATATTTCAAATATTACATATATTTATTTACAACGTAAAGAGTTATTTTTTAAATAATTTTGTCGAACTCGTGGAGGTTGGCAGATTGATTCTTATATTACTATGTGCTATTAACAATGACTGGCAAAAATATCTCACCGAAATGACGCAAACACGCGATAAATATACACTACCTATATGTTTAAACAAATATCGTTTGATCACTTAATTGTACATCGAAGAATGAATGGGGATTGCACATAAAGCATGTTTTGTTGACATTATTTTCATAACGAACAATGTTTAATTAAAAACATGGTACCTTAGTCAGGCAAACGGATTGTACGAAGTGATCAAGAAATAAATACTGAAAATTGAAAAAGACAAAAAATGGTGGAATATTGAGAGCAAAAATTTTGTATAAATATGATAGGTCTACAAAAATTTGTTCTTGGAATGTTAAGAAAAAACGAAGCAATCGATGTCATTATGTAACAATTTGCATAGAAAAGGCAGTGAAGAACATTTTCTCCTTAGGTCAAAACTGATAACATTTAATCTTGTTAGTAACGTTAAATACTGTGAATGTATTTCTGATTGATAAGTTCCAACTTCTTTGGGGAACAAAAATTTAAAAAAATATGATGATNAGAACCATTAGTCCCAACGTTTTATTTCTTAAAATCTGACAAAAATTGGCAGAAAATGCCAGAATTATAGCTTGCTGCATTTCTCACGCAACACCCGGTACAAAATAGAATTTTCGTAGAAAGTTAATAATAATTATTATTATATGAAGAATGGAAATATGTTAATAACAAATTGTGGGAACTACCGATTAAAAAGCGCGAACACAATTGCTTTTATAACATTACACAATATTTCAAATATTACATATATTTATTTACAACGTAAAGAGTTATTTTTTAAATAATTTTGTCGAACTCGTGGAGGTTGGCAGATTGATTCTTATATTACTATGTGCTATTAACAATGACTGGCAAAAATATCTCACCGAAATGACGCAAACACGCGATAAATATACACTACCTATATGTTTAAACAAATATCGTTTGATCACTTAATTGTACATCGAGAAATGAATGGGGAGTGCACATAAAGCATGTTTTGTTGACATTATTTTCATAACGAACAATGTTTAATTAAAAACATGGTACCTTAGTCAGGCAAACGGATTGTACGAAGTGATCAAGAAATAAATACTGAAAATTGAAAAAGACAAAAAATGGTGGAATATTGAGAGCAAAAATTTTGTATAAATATGATAGGTCTACAAAAATTTGTTCTTGGAATGTTAAGAAAAAACGAAGCAATCGATGTCATTATGTAACAATTTGCATAGAAAAGGCAGTGAAGAACATTTTCTCCTTAGGTCAAAACTGATAACATTTAATCTTGTTAGTAACGTTAAATACTGTGAATGTATTTCTGATTGATAAGTTCCAACTTCTTTGGGGAACAAAAATTTAAAAAAATATGATGATATGGATTCCAATCAGACCCGGCTTAAGGGGGAGGGGGCTACGTGGCCCCCTGGATTTTTTCCCAACACATCGAACCATGGACCTAACAAACGAGAAGTGAGAAGTATATGTTATTAAAACTTTAATGTTACTAAAATTTCCACAATTACTTAAAATGAAGCCCCACGATTTTGCTGTTCTATTTATTTTATTAAATAAAAACGACTACACCACAGTCAAAAAGAACACCAAGGTCTGTGACGCTTTCATAGCGGGAAGTGTTAGTAATAATACATATATGTATATAGGTATTCGAAAATAATACGACATTTTTTTCTAAATAAGATATAATATTACATTTGGATATATTTAGATTTCTTGGATTTGAATGGATTTGGATATATAAGGTACAATTTGTTTCTAGAACACCAAACCTACAAATTGGTTAAAGATTTCTGTAACATTAACCACTATGTAACAAATAGATGTAAAGACTCGTGTAAAAATTATCATATCGTCAGCAAATAATAGTTTATTGCAATCAACTACTTGACAAATGTCTTTAACAGGAAAAATAATAAAGGCCCAAGTTTTGAGTCCTGAAGNGTAACAATTTGCATAGAAAAGGCAGTGAAGAACATTTTCTCCTTAGGCCAAAACTGATAACATTTAATCTTGTTAGTAACGTTAAATACTGTGAATGTATTTCTGATTGATAAGTTCCAACTTCTTTGGGGAACAAAAATTTAAAAAAATATGATGATGTGGATTCCAATCAGACCCGGCTAGAGTTAGAGTGAATCGAAAGTTATTGTTGTCAGGTTTTGTACATTTTGTTTAGAGATTTTATTTTTGCAATTCTCACAAAAATTTTGTGACTAGATCAACGCTAATCTTCAACTAGTTCCAATGAGGCTTTTTACTGACGAAGTTGATACATAATTAGCACTGTAATACATAATTTGCATAGAGACTTCAATAAAATGTACATTTCTTACGTAGAAAAGATAGGGGAAAATGTTTTTCTATTCCGAAATGACATACACCGTGGCACAAAAAAGTTGAAGCGATTTAAAAGGTCGCTTATGGCGCCCTCTGGGAGTTACAGCCAATCGTCCATAAAATTTGAATTTCCCGTCCCAAGAAACCTCCGCATACAAAATTTCATGAATTTAACTCAAAGTAGTCGAAAGTTATTAAAGAATTGTAATTAATTTTTTTAAATTTGTCATCCTGTATATCATTAACGAAGCGTTTCCAGATCTAAATTCATAGGAAATTTTTTACTTAAAATTGAACATAGAATAACATACTGAAGTATGTACATCTCCTCCTGAAGCAAGGAACAATTTGTTTCTAGAACACCAAATCTACAAATTGGTTAAAAATGTCTGTAACATTAATCACCTATGTAACAAATAGATGTAAAAACTCGTGTAAAAATGATCATATCATCAGCAAATTATTGCAATCAACTACTTGACAAATGTATTTAACAAACAGGAAAAATAATAAAGGCCCAAGTTTTGAGTCCTGAGGGATACCCGAAGTTGCAAAGTAATTAACTGATACAAACCCATTTTATTAATNTGAAAATTGAAAAAGACAAAAAATGGTGGAATATTGAGAGCAAAAATTTTGTATAAATATGATAGGTCTACAAAAATTTGTTCTTGGAATGTTAAGAAAAAACGAAGCAATCGATGTCATTATGTAACAATTTGCATAGAAAAGGCAGTGAAGAACATTTTCTCCTTAGGTCAAAACTGATAACATTTAATCTTGTTAGTAACGTTAAATACTGTGAATGTATTTCTGATTGATAAGTTCCAACTTCTTTGGGGAACAAAAATTTAAAAAAATATGATGATATGGATTCCAATCAGACCCGGCTTAAGGGGGAGGGGGCTACGTGGCCCCCTGGATTTTTTCCCAACACATCGAACCATGGACCTAACAAACGAGAAGTGAGAAGTATATGTTATTAAAACTTTAATGTTACTAAAATTTCCACAATTACTTAAAATGAAGCCCCACGATTTTGCTGTTCTATTTATTTTATTAAATAAAAACGACTACACCACAGTCAAAAAGAACACCAAGGTCTGTGACGCTTTCATAGCGGGAAGTGTTAGTAATAATACATATATGTATATAGGTATTCGAAAATAATACGACATTTTTTTCTAAATAAGATATAATATTACATTTGGATATATTTAGATTTCTTGGATTTGAATGGATTTGGATATATAAGGTACAATTTGTTTCTAGAACACCAAACCTACAAATTGGTTAAAGATTTCTGTAACATTAACCACTATGTAACAAATAGATGTAAAGACTCGTGTAAAAATTATCATATCGTCAGCAAATAATAGTTTATTGCAATCAACTACTTGACAAATGTCTTTAACAGGAAAAATAATAAAGGCCCAAGTTTTGAGTCCTGAGGGATACCCGAAGTTGCAAAGTAATTAACTGATACAAACCCATTTTATTAATATGGTTTGATAAAATGTAGGTATTACGTGTTAATCTAATTTTAAATAATAGTATTTTTTACTCTATTACTATTGACGACATAGTTTAAAGAAATTTACGAAGATGTAAAATAACATTTTTTCTTTTCGATAAAACATTCAAAATACTTACAGCTTCTCAAAGTTCTTGGCGTGTTTTCAGCTAGTGTTAATCAACTTTTAGATGTGTTTTCAACTGGTATTTAATCGCTCAAAACTAGTAAACATATAATTATTGAACTATCACAACTATACGCATAAACGATGAAACGAGCGATAAAAAGATAACCTGGGACGATTTCGCAATAACAGAATCTAAACAGATTGTTATCTTGTAATATCAAAATAATCTAAATTGATAAAAAATAGAAACATTTTAATGGACATGTACTTGAAACTATTCCTTTACTATTATCTTATGGCAAAATAGGTACTTGATCAGTATTAATTAAGTCGATGCATTAAATTTATGAGAGTTTGTTAAATTCAAAATTACTTGACAAACTACATCAATAATATACAGGGTGGTCCCGAGGTAATGTGCCAAAATTCATGAGTAGATTTCCCAAGCAAAAATATTGCGATTTAGCCGAACTTACCTTAGTCCAAAAGTTGATAGCTAAAGAGATACAGGGTGTTAAATGTAAAATATTATTTCAGTTTTTTTTTAATTTATTCCTTAACAAATGCAAATATCCTCACAAAATTTTGGGGATTGGAGTTCTTTGAGTAGAGGAATTGAAATCTGTTCACATTTTGGTTAAAGTTCATAGAGGGCGCTAGCTGCAGTAGATTGAATGTGTTAAAAACGACATAACTTTTTTGTACTTTAAGGTATCTCATCTTTGGTAACAAATTCTTATTTTTCAACTTTTTTTACACAAAAAAGGTATACTTTATTAAAGTAGCTATCTCGCACCGTTTTCGAGATATTTGGCTTTGAAACTTCCAATGCTGTTGCATTAAATTACAATTAAGTACCTACAGGTATTATTAATTTAGCGGTAAAGTTTCTTAAGTAGGATTTGGACGAAAATCAAATAATTGACGTCTTCCACTTGTCTTATTGCTGTCATTTGTATGCTAATTTCTATTAAGTATTATTCGTATCTAATTAAAATTACATCTTAGCTTACAAATTAAATTGTATACTCGTATACATAAATGTGAGATAGAATGCCGAGGTTTTCGTTTTTGGAGTTACATGAAATCAGTTGTTTATGGAGAAACTATAAACACTTGAGAAGAACTTTAGCAGCAGGTTTTAAATGCTGCAAAGTCATTTCGCGTTAAGGATTTATACTTTAAAATTAGACAATCTTTTAATAAATGTATTGATGTATGTAGAGGTGGACATTTTGAGTAATTATTATCAAAAAGACATATTTTTACTAATGTTTACTATTTTACTGTTCATTACAATTTTAATTCTAAATAAACCCTTGTTTTTGACATTTCTAAATTATTTTAATTATTTCAACTATTAGCATTGGAAGTTGCAAAGCCAAATATGTCGGAAACGGTGCGAGACAGCTAATTTTACCTTTTTTGTGTAAAAAATATTTGAAAATAAGAATTTGATACCAAAGATAAGATACCTTGAAGTACCTACAAAAAAGTTATGTCGTTTTCAACACATTTAATCTACGGCAGCTAGCGCCCTCTATGAAGTATAACCAAAATATAAACAAATTTCAATTCCTCTACTCAAAGAACCCCAAACCCCAAAATTTTGTGCAGAAATTTGCATTTATTAAGAAATAAATGGAAATAAACTAAAATAATATTTTTCATTTAACACCCTGTATCTCTTTAACTATCAATTTTTGTACTAAGGTAAGTTCGGCTAAATGAATTTTGGCCCATTACCTCGGAATCACCCTGCATATTATTCTTTATCGTTCAAGACAAGTGTGTACGATCAAGTCAATGTCGTAGAATTAACATTAAATGAAATGTTTTTTTTTTAATTTTGAATTCTAGTTCCGTACCTATTTCATTTTATAAATTTTTGAATAGTACTGCAAAATATAAAAAATTTAAATATGAAAATCGATTCTTTTGCTTCGTTCTCTAACAGCGTGCGTGCTAAACGCTATGTAACAATTGATAGCGAGGCATTTGCACAAACAATACACATTTTATCTCTGATATTAAATAATTTAATTCGGCATATGATTTACGGTACGTATCTGATAAAGTAGTAAATAAATATTTGGCAATGAATGAGGGAGCAAAGGTGGCATGGTAGAATTAACGGATTCATTCTAGGTTCTAGGAAAATAACACCTTCACCTACTTAATAGGACACTTAATTTCCAAACGAATCACACTGCTATAAATAAAGAAATACCTTTTTTTCTACCGTAATTGACTAGTTAAGAGAATGTTTACAATTACAATTACTATACCACATCAGGTACATAGCTATACAATAAATTATTTTTGCAACTATAATACTAAGTACTTATCCTGTCCATGTAATTACAACTGAAAACACGAATAGGGAGAGAAATAATATTTTACGTACCTACACCTACGCAAAGAGACTACTATCATGTTGCTTTATGTAGAAGAGTTTGACTATGGCTCCTGAGAACCATAGAAATGATAAAATACCTTACAAAATGCATTGAATATTTACAATTGCAGATTATAGTTTAAAAATGTAGAATGTTAAAATTTATGCAGCTGTAATTTTACAGAGTTAACCTAACAAAACATAAAAAGGTAGGGCATAGTATTAATCGATACACACCCTCTTTTGAAAACATTAGTGTAAATAAAAAATAAAACATCGACACTCACCCTCGAAAACAACCGGGAGCTGAAATTTAGTAAATCTAAAAAAAAGTAGGTACTTAGGTATATTTCAAGTGTAGGATGCAACCGACACTTCTATTGAATTAAAAAAGTCTTCACTCACAACTATTATTCAGTTTCGGTCAAAGCAGAACTATAAAATCTCGATTTCTATTAAATACCGTGTTACACGTACATAGATCGATTCCTGCGAATATATTCGTCCTATAGAAACTACCAGACTGCCGCGAAACAGCGCAACACATCACATTTGTAAATTTTATTCAATTAGACATTCCGCTGCACCGGTAGTACGAACCGGTTGCGCGCGCAATAAAACTAGCATGCTTCTTGCTACCACGTTGTACATACATACATGTACTCTTCACTCTACATCAGATAAAAATTTATTTATGAAAAATGAAAATACTAACCCCCTAGCTTCTGAAGCGTTCGAAACATTTTGAAAATAATGGATAAGATACGTAAGTACGTTTTGGCAGCAGTCGCAAGCTGGTGCCAAACCGTCAGAAACATTCAATGACAACATTTATTATTATTGCTTAACTTACCTTTATACTATACTGTCAACTATATGATCAAGTAATAATTTCAAACCCCAGTCCCTAGCTACTGGAAACATTAAAAACAAGCATACCTACCCTACATCTACTTAGTTTTGTTAGGGTATAGGCACTGAGACACTTAGATCTTTATATTATATTACAAATGCCCAATAACCAATAACTCAATTTTATAGTGGTTTTCAGACTTTTAAAATAGAAAAATGGATTAATTTTTAATGAATAATACCAATACCCAACAGTCCTAACGTGTGAACGGCACATACTTCTATAGATGAGGATGAGGATAGAAGTATGTGGTGAACGGACGATACAGGAACGTATTAAGAAATAGTGACGCTCCTGACCAAAACCAGTTCTGGAGTTTTCTTCACAAATTAGGAAAATGTTTTGGGTCTCTTTTAATATTTGCAGCACCACACAGACAAATAAATTATATATGTAAGGGTGTGCATATATACAGGATGTTTTTTAATAAGTCTATGTCAACTTCAGAAGATTGTTATTCTTTGGCTCATTTTATACCAAAAATTTTTTGAGCTTAGGGTCTACAGAAACTGATTTTTGAGATACAGGGTGTTAAAATTAACAAAAAAATGTTTCATTGACTTAAGACTGATGAAACTTGAACAATTGCTACAATTAATTCAAAACAGTGACACCAATGAGTATTTTGAAAACTGTTACAGCACAAGCAAGAGGGAAGAAAAGAAGAGGGTCAGAAAATATAAATCATTCAATCAGTTTTTTTGTTAAAAAATTTTTGTTCATTGAGATAAATACTTTATAAGTACCATGCAAATTTTGTTTCATGTAAATTGATTTATCCCCATTTCAGTTGACTTGAATTTCCGTAACATTGTCATTTCTTGTTAATTTTCCATAATTGCTTAATTTGTTCAGTCGATTGTTTTAAAATTGTAATTAATTCTAAATGGCCCCATTATTATTTTTTTAATTATTACTTAACATTATACCAGGCGGAGAATGCAGGCACAAATGAAGTTAATGAATACATAAGAGTGTACACTACTGAAAGTTGGTGGCCGACACTCTTGAAGGTCCCCTGGGCCATGACCCTACTGACCCTGCATATTGAAAGTCAATTGTATAAAATAAATTGATTCTTACAGCTTCCATACTGGGTAATTTTATTTTGGCATAATTTTTATGTTTATTTCTTGGTAATGCCACTGACTTCACACAGAAATGTCAGACTATCACAATCAAATACATTAGAGAATACCCGGATTTAAACGTACACAGTAAGTGGAAAACAAATGAATTCCTGTACCAACTTATACTTTCTCTTACAAAATTAATTTTTAATTGAATTTGTGTTAAGATTTAAAAAACGTAGTAGGCCAAGCCATGAGGGACACCCTGTATAATTCTTATAAAAAAATATAGAACATTGTCCTCCATACAAATTTTTATTGCCTTTTTTAATATTTGGTTCAAGATATAGGTTGATATAATAAACAACACAATTAACAAGATTTTTTTTAAATTTTTATTTGAAAAAAAAAATTAACACAAAATTTGCATTTAGAAATACAAAACAATTTGTTATTCAATAAGAAATATGTTTTAGTATTAAACTGAGCTAAATATTTAATGAGACTTCCTCCTGCCTTTTTTTCTAAACCTCGACTTCTTCAACTCATCTTTACCTTTCACATTTTTGGACAACTTTATAGTTACAGCATTACTTCTTTTAACAGCGGCTCCCTTTTTTTGTTTGTACAAAGGCACAGTTCTCTTTTTCTCCTTCGCGTTTATCTCTATGGCATTTTTCATGGCATCTATGGCCTTTTCTTCTCTAAATTCATTGCGGGTAAATATGTTCGGTAACTCTTCTGACAATAATGGATACTTCCCGCTGAATCCCTTTGGAAATATCGGTGTCGCTAAAAGAGATATTAATTGTTTCCTTTTCAAATCAGCTAACTTTTTGCCCTGCTCAGCTTCTTTGGTATCATATTTTCTCGCACTAAATGATAAATTAAGGAAAAACTTGATCAATATAGAGCGTAATACTACACTGTGTCTAAAATGAAGGAAAGTTTTCTTCAACCAAATTTAAGATTAGGTATTAAGCTAAATCAAATAAATTCAAATATTTTTATTTTATCAAGTGAAGACAATGTATTTCGATACCAGAAATCTAAGTATGCGAAAAATATCTAACCTCACAGATAATATTCCTAACTGTTGATATTGCGGGAAACAACTACTAGAACTAGCATTGAATTACACCAGCAATATCTAGTAAATACCTGGTAATAAATAATTATCCAAAATAAAACTAAAAATGATGTACATATAAATATTTTCTTGGTTCAACATTTTGCTTTCACCAGGTAGTCTCCTTGGAAATGGCGTTAATAAAATTAGTGGAACAAAATTATATACAGTGCTATTTTTTAAAACCTGACATAGGCCAACTTTTTTATTTGAAATGATAGACTTCCAAAAGTACCTACTTCCGAATGCAAAGTTATAGGAAATAACTTGATTAAGAGAAATTTACAAATAATTCTCTCCGGTGTTGCCAGATTTCTGCAGTAGCTGCTAAAACAATATTTTTTTTAAAAGCAACACCTTATTTTTTTAACATAATAACTGTTATGTCACATTTCTTTATTGGACTAGTTGTTTTAGAACAATCAGCAAAAACAACGAAAATAATCTGTAATCGGCAGGAACTAAAAGAAGGTAACATAGCATAGGAGGTCTTAGAAATTAAACAAAAATTGAGCTATTTTAAAGGAGCCATCATAATTGTACTTATTATTGTGTTATTTAACAGCTGTTATATTTGAATGTGTATAAAAAATAATGTTTTAATTCAATTGCTAAATTATTTAAGCCTCAAGAGAAAGTTGAATGAATTTCCCTTCATGTTGGTGGCTTAAGTTTATGCAATGCGTGCGCTGAATTCCATGCAAGACATCCCGATAAGCCTCTTCCAAATCCGGAGTTTTTAAGATGTAACTTAATGAAACTAAAAACAACTGGTAGAGTATGCCCAAGGATCCGCAAAATGATCAAAATCATCTTAGCAACTGAATTAAAACGTTATTTTTATACACATTCAAATAAACAGCTGTCAAATAACACAATGACAGCACAATAATGGTAGCTCCTTTCAAACAATACAATTTTTGTTTAATTTCCAAGACCTACTATTACTATGTTAGCTTCTTTTAGTTTCTGCCGACTACAGATTATTTTCGTTGTTTTTACTGATTGTTCTAAAACGGATGCTCCAACAAAGAAATGTGACATAACATTTTCTATTTAGAATTTGAAGGTTTGTCAAATTATGTTAAAAAAAAATATGGTGTTGCCATTTAAAAAAATATCGTTTTAGTAGCTACTGCAGAAATCTGGCAACACCGGAAAGAATTATTTGTAAATTTTTCTTAGTCAAGTTATTTCCTACAACTTTGCATTTGGAAGTTACTAGTTTTCAAATAAAAAAGTTGGCCTATGTCAAGTTTTAAAAATAGCACTGTAAAAATATACTTTTAAAAAAAATTACAATCTGAAACGATAGTTTCAAAAAAATATTTGTAACTAGATTAATGCGACTAATATTTACTCTTTATTTTCATTTAAAACGTAAGTATATTCTATTATTAGCACCCGTATATTATTTACATTATTATAAAGGTATTAAGCTGATTAAAATCAAAATAAATCTTATAACGTTTTTAGGAAAAAATTTTTGAATTTATGTATATTAGTAATGTAAAAATATGATAGTTAATAATATATTTTTTAAAAGGAAATTTTGTGTGTTCAATACGAGAATAAAATAATAGTAATTTATGCTCTTTTAGACAAATTCAACATTTATATAGGTATTTCACAATTTTACTTAACTGCAAATTCTATCGTCATAGAACTCTTGTATAACATAAAAAAATGTGTGCCACAAGTTAATCTTCCAAGCGTTTTTTAATAATAAAAATGATTTTCCACATATCTTATCAAGACAGGTAACATTTTTAAGTTCAAACATGTAAATAGATGAGTTATATGTTTGTACTCGTGTATGTACATATTTACAAAAGATCATTTGAAATGTAATCTCAAACTTCTTATTTTTCTAGTGAATATATTTTTTTTAAATAAAATCAAATTAAAAAAACAACTGTACATTTAGAATCTTTTTAGATTTTACAATTTTTAAATAATAATTCTCATCACAAATATTTCTTATAGCAATTTTACACAAACTGATAAATTTTTTGACCTTGCATTAATTGTTATGTGTAATACATAAAATTGTCTTCAATGTAAGAATAGAACTAGCTGTAATCTCTACTTATATTTTAATATAGATATAATACTGTTATAAAAATCATTGGTTATATATTTGTAAATACGATACTCAAAAATAAAAACCATTAAACCTCATTTAAATTGGTTTTGATTTTTGGGCGATTTTTCCTTATCACTCCCAATCTCATTCTTGTCGTAAAACAAGCAGAAGATAAAGAACTGTAGTAAAAATATACATAATAAACCCCATTTATTAAAATTATAATTTATAAGTAAATATTAATGTTCAAATTTGGCCCTACTGAGTAATTACATTAAAAAGTTTGACTTTGTAGTAATATTTTCAATAAATATCTCAACTTCTAATTTATGAATTAATTTGTGAACTTTTTTTGATTGTGTAAATTAGATATATACACAACTGGAAAATCCACATGGTCCATCTGCCTTTACATGAGAGCGACAAAGTAAAGTAAAGAAATCCGTGCGATAGACAAGGATGGCTATATTGAAGACGTTTCATAAACTGAATAATAGTCACTCCCACTTCTAACCTAAAACGGGCGGTGACTATTCAGATTATGAAACATCATCACTATAGCCATCCTTTTCTATCGCATGGATTTCTTTACTTTACTTTGTCGCTCTCATGTAAATGCAGATGGACCATGTGGATTTTCCAGCCATGTATAATGGCATTGAACGAGAAAAAAATAAGTATCAAGTGAAACCGGTGACGCAGATTTAAAGTATATTGTTACATTTTCCTGAAATGGTCTCATATGTCATTGGATTTTTTTATTCCAAATTCAATTTTTTATTTAATGAAAAAAATTTGTTGGCTTTTTTCACGACATTTACCAATTTGGTACAAATTAGTGATTTTAAGATATTTAGATAAATGCAGATTTAAATGATTTTACAAAATTTGTACAAAAAGGCATTTCTCTACTTCAATACATTTTTAGATGCATCTTTTACTATCTTAAAAATGTTTATCTTTTGATCAATGTCTTGATACCTTTTCTTTTTGAAAACTTTAACACTCTGTATTGCAAAACGAGGGCTTTACAAGAAAATATCCCTAAATCTGTGCTAGGAAAACGTTTCTTCACTTTTGACATGTGTAATATCCTGTATAATTTCAAATTGATCACAACATATCTTTTTGAAATACTAATTTATATCAAAACGGTAAAAGCTACACCAAAAAATCAAGAGATCACTTTCGTTAAAAAATGACAAAAATTTGTTTTTTCAGTGATGTGCCACAATTTTCTAATAAAAGTGTAACTGACACAGCTATGCTCCCGGGAATGAATTGATATTTATTTTTTCCATGTTGGATGTAATTATATTCATGTATTATTATACATACAAAGCATTGTGTTTAGTTTGTGAATCTCACCATGACTATTACCCTAGTTTAGGTGAACTACATAATATCAATCCACCTGATGTGATATGACAACAGCACACTAGATGGGCAAAAAACAAATATCCAACACTAATCTGGCAAAACGAGGATGGCTGAATATACCACAGCTTTATTTTATTACCTTTATTTTAGTTTAGAGTTTATAAATTTATGAGATGTAACACAGGAGGTAGGTAATTTTGCGACTTTCTGTGTGAGATAACTAAGTTTGATCCTTCTAGATAAACAGCGATCGGAACAATTAAAAAAAACCAATGTCAAAGAGCCATCTTCAAAGAGCACTACCTCCCTTAGGAAGAATTTTTGGATAAAATGATTTATGTCGTATCGATATGAAATCACCCCTAAAACTTGCTGTCTTCGTTTTTCGGTTTAATATCCAGACCAATGGGCCGATTGAAACTTTCCACCCCGGTTTTTTTAGTTTAAAATAAAAATCCAGGAAAACGTTCAGGCACATCAACTTTTGATTTGAGGGGGAACTATTTTTCAGTTTTTTTCATACCCGTAGCTTTAACCCCCTAGCTGGGGAGAGAACAACATACCTCTTATTAAACGTCTCGTTGAGTTCTTTATGACCCTACAATTTCGCCTCATTATTTTTATCCATAACAAAATGACAGCCTGTCAAAATAAAAATAAACAAATAAACAAAAAATACTTACTAATTTATTAATCAAGTCTACACGTGAACTTTATCTAACAAACTGTTCAAAATGTCCGTCATTAACATCCATGCAATAATAAAATCGATTCTCTATCTCTTCTCTAACATTCTGCAACATATCGGCAGTTATCCTTTGACATTCTACAGTTATGCGTCCTTGCAGAACTTGAAGAGAAGCTGGGTGTGTTTTATAAAATGTAGACATCAAATGGCCCCAGAGAAAGAAGTCTAGACAGGAAAGATCAGGGTACCTTGCAGGCCACTCAATAGATCCCCTACGGCCAATCCAATGACCTCTAAAATTTTCGTTGAGGAATTGTCATAGGATAACTGCCGATATGTTGCAGAATGTTAGAGAAGAGATAGAGAATCGATTTTATTATTGCATGGATGTTAATGGGGGACATTTTGAACAATTTGTTAGATAAAGTTCACGTGTAGATCTAACTAATAAATTAGTAAGTATTTTTATTTATTTTTATTTTGACGAACTGTCATTTCGTTACAGATAAAAATAATGAGGCAAAATTGTAGGGTCATAAAGAACTCGATGAGACCTTTAAAAAGGTATGGCACGACCCCTATCCCCTATTCAAATTTGGGGGTTCTTCTCTCCCCAGCTAGGGGGTTAAAGCTACGGGGATGAAAAAAACTGAAAAATAGTTCCCCCTCAAATCAAAAGTCAACGTGTCCAAGGGTTTTCCCAAGTTTTTTTTTTAAACCAAAAAAATTGGGGTGGAAAGTTTCCAATGGCCCACCCTGTATATTATTCATGAATGAAAAAAGATGAGATTTATTTAAGAGTTTATACCTAATGGGGTAATCACTAGCAGCTATCGCATGTCGTTGTTTAAGCTCACATTAGTCTGTCCAGTGGCGAGGTATGAAAAAAACTACAAAAAACTAAAAATTTGAAAAAAGAAACATAAATTTTTCTCCTCGAATATGTTTAATGTTCGGATTAAATATGTTATGTTTAAATATGTTTGACAAGTTTTTAAATGTCAAAGGTATTTTTGGTATAAATATGACCCCTATTCAAAAATACCCCTAGTTAAAAGTAAAATATTCTTAAACTCGGAAGAGGAAAACGGTCCCTCATTTCTGACACATTGTAGTTTACAACCTCTATTTAGACAATTTATACTTAGTAATACAACATTGATGCATTATGATAAAGGATACGAATCATCAACAATGATATCCATTTCCTCTGCAGCTTTCTGGAACCATCCAGCTTCAGAATTAGCCTTTCTGACTTGCAACTGCAATTTATCCAATTCCCTAGCTAAATTAACTCTATCTTTAACTGCCTTTAGATATTGATCTTGTATCGGAAACGTTGGCAAATCCTCATCTTTAAAGTACATTATGAAAAGGCCGTCATTTCAAGGTTCCAAAGATACTTACCTTTTTGTAAAGTTTTGCATAGCCGTAAGTAACTCTGTACTTCGTTCGGTTCAATCAGTAGAATTGTGATCCCTTGTCGAGACGCTCTAGCTGTCCTTCCCGATCGGTGAACATAACTTTCGCTTGTTCTTGGTGTCTGATAATGCAAAACATTTTCAACGAAAGGAATGTCTAATCCTCGTGCTGCTACATCCGTAGCCACAAGTATCGAGTCTTCAGTGTCTCTAAACCTGTTCGTAATAATAATTACATTGATAATCATTTTTTTAATAAAACAGAACAAGCGGTTACCTTTCGAGATTTTTGAGTCTTTGCCTTTGTTGCATAGAGGCATGGAGAGGCAAAGGGTGACACTCTAATAAAGTTAATAACGTGGATAGTCTTTTTACACAACCAATCGAATTACAAAATATTAAGGTTCTTCCGGGATGTCTCTTTAGAAAGTAGTAGACATAATAATCCTTTTCTTCTATCCCACACGTTATTTTACATTCGGTGAGAGTTCCCGATGTTCCTATTTATAATAACGAAATTATATTTTTTATACTGGGTGCCTTGTAGAAAATGCCAGACTTCAATTCCTCTATTTTTGGTTCTATTTTGAAAAATAAAAGATTAGCGTTAATGGCTTTAAAAATACTATAAACTGATATTTAGTAATATTTTTTGTTACAACTTCTACCTTAATGACATATGACTGCCAATTTTTATTGAATAGAACGATAATATTTTCTACTTGATCTGACGTTTATCTCTATAACGATTTGATTGTTTTCACGGCACATTTCAAGACTTCGTTGAAGTGCTCAAATTAATAACAAGTATTTTTGCATACGTATACAAATATTACACAAAAATTAAGTCATTGTGTATTATCAGATTTGGAAAAAATTTCTTATCAAAATACGTAAAAAAATATATATACCGGGCGGGACATTTATCTTGAGACAAAATAATATCTCGGTTGGACTCGATTATTTCAAAAAAAAGTTTCAGACAAAAATTGTAGGGCACCGATGGGGCCATTGAAAGACCCACTTCTGGTCTAAACCGGATGTTGTGTTTTAGACCGGAAGTTGATTTTTTTTAATGGAAACACCCAATTTTTTACAACAGATTTCAATTAACGAACGAAAAAAAAACTTTTTGTTCTTATTATTTTTTCGTTTTAACCCATATTTTGGGTATAAAAAACAAAAAAAAAACCAAGAATCTTGAGACAACGGAGTACCTTGCTGGGAGCACTTTTTGTTTAAATGTTTCATACAAAAATTCTAGGGTGAAAAGGGGGCTATCTTGACATGACCTTGAAAATGGTGAGAGGTGATGGGACTTACCGAAAACAAGCACCTCAATTTATATCTTATTGTAAAACTAAATGAATGAATGGTCATTCTGCTGAACAGTACCTAAGACGTTACAACAATTTTTACTGTGAAAGAAAACCGCATTGAAATTGTTCCATGAATTATAAATACACATATAAGTATCTAGATGCCATCTTCTTAATATTTAGAACTGTTAAGTTGGATAAAAGATACTTCAAATTTCGAGCCCTGAGGATGGTGTAAAATAACACCGAAACATTGGCAATGAATTAAAATTTTGAATTTGATCTTTAAACGACCTTGAAATCAAGGTCAAGGTCATGCCAAGAGGGCCCTCTTTTCATCCTACGACTTTTGTATGAAACATTTTAAAAAAAATGATCCCAACAAAGTAATCCGCTGTCTCAAAATTCTAATAAGAACAAGTCATAATATGGACCTTTCAATGGCACCCTCAGTGCCCTACAATTTTTGTCTGAAACTATTTTCGAAATAATCGAGTGCAACCAAGATATTATTTTGTCTCATGGTAAATGGCCCACCCAGTATATTACTCTAATTAAAAATTTAAAAATAATAATTGGGTGTAACATGGTAGACGTTGAAAAAGTTGTCAGTTTTTAGAGCCATTAACACAAACCTTTTGATTTTTAAAATCAGACCAAATATTTCTTCATTCAAATATAATATTTTCTCATATAAATCTAACATACGACATTAATCTACACTTCTTGGTTTGGTCAAAAGTGATTTTTTATTTTAATAATTAGACGCTAAAGGAGGAGACCGCGATGTGATCGAGATGAGTTTCCTCTTCCATATAACTAATTTTTTTAACTACTAAAATAATACCTCAACTATTTAAAGAAGAGCACAAGCAGGATTGTGTACGATTGCCAAATGCGACTAATTTTGGAAAAGACAGTGCTCAGCTTAGCCCAGAACGGACCGCAATGCCACGAGACCGCGATCGCCTAATGCGTTCTCTTCTTAATTGTACAAAAACTAGTTTAAACAGTGGGCAAAAGTACAAATTTCCCTATATTTCGACTTTAATAGGAAAAAAATTAAATAGGTTAAAAAATAATTTAAAACAATGAAAATATACTATACTTCGCGGTCGAAATTATAGAGAGTGATTCAGACATAATATAAAAACACTATTACCATAATGCGTATAAAATATAAAATGATTTTAATACGGTTCAATATTATTTATCTTTGTGCCGCTCGTTACGCACATCGACAGACTCTATAATCGTCTATACACTGAACGTCGATCTATATTCTATCTGTCTTTTGCACTTGGTAGGGAATAGGGAAATTTTTTTTTATTGGGTGTAAACGGACTTGATTTATCCGTCCTGAGAAACGTCATAGCATAAGCGTAGATGAGGGGTCTAATTCCATGGCTATAATAAACTTATAAATTAAAAAAACACAACAAGGACGTTTTAAAATGCTGTAATAATTAAAATGGATCAAAGTGCCGGTTATAGCAAACCGTAAAAAAATATTAGATGTTATGTTTTATTATCTTTTTTCAATATTTTCTATATCTTGTTGCCTTTTACGCAGACACGCCAATGGATTTTCGTTCCCGGCACGCTTCATCCCCCTTACTAGATCAAAAGCTAGCAATGAGTCACTCTCTATAATTTCTACCGCAGAGTATAGATTACATTTTTAAATTTATATGAAAAATTAAAATATGACATCTTTACAAAAATTGGTATTACGGTATTAGATTAAAAAAAAGTTACATTTTTTAGAAAATTTGTACCTACAATAATCTTAGCAGATTTGGGTTCAATTTAATAAAAAAAATTAGAACTGCATTTACTTATAGTTATTATGACCTGTACATTTATAAATCGGGATAGCCTGTATATCTACATATTTACCTGTTCCTTGGGTTATATCTACAACTTTTGGTTCCGTAATGCCCAACATTTCAACTATTTTCTTCAGTTTCTGCTCTGGAGTCATATCATGGATTTTTTTCGACTTAGTAAGTTTACTTTTATTTTTCAAATGTCTTGGTAGTTCATGCACTAACGTTAAAGTAGCGGAAAACACAAAGTTTTGCCGTTGCTTCTTTTTTATCTCGTCAAAATTTATGCGTTCTAGTAAATCGTGCAATTCTTGGAAATGTCCTCTTTCCAACATTCTGTCTGTCTCATCGATGGCCAAAAACCTGCGAATCATCAAATGTCACTAACAACAAATTTATTAATTTACTTTGACAATATTTCGACATAGCAACATCTTAACGTTGAGTGCAAAGGACATTTTAACTTGATCACGCCATGAAAGTGCTTTGTTTAATATGCTTGCTTTAACATAATCACACTTACGATTGTGGATTTCAATTAATCAAATAAAGTTGCCATCCAAAATTACAAATAACAGAGCTGGATGTGCTGGTGTTAGTCATGTAATTTCAATATTCAATTTTATGTGATTACCTTAATAAAAAGAAAAGAAATATGTTTGGGTGAACAAATGATTAAGTAAAAGAACGGAATTAAATGTGTCAACAATATTTCTGAAAGATTTAGCTGCAGATATGCAATATTCTTCTATGGTTCTGACAAATTAGCCTTCTAATTTTTATATCGAGGGCGTCATATCAGAAGGGCGTAAGAGCCACTATAGTCGGTTTTGGGTTTTTAGGGCATATGTCCACATTTAATCGATTCACTTAATATATCAGAAGGTCGTAATATATTCATAAACATCAACACTCTAATCTAACGCATTTTACTTAGGCGTATGAACCAATTTTGCAAAACTATAATATCAGAAAGGCATATGCTCATACCCTCCTAATACTTCTGTATTTCTTTTACGCCTGCTAGACAGTATTGGCTTATACGTCCTCACCTGATTCGGTAAATTTCATATAACCTTAAATTTGGTTAAACTTGTGAATGTTTGTGTTGTTTTTGGTGTTTTGTAAGTGTCCTAAAAACCCGGTCAATGTTATAACATCGCTATATTCTGAAAAACTTTCCATAAATAAATTAAAAGTATAACAATTTATGTGCCAAGGCAAAGATGCAGTAATTCCTCCAGAATATAAATATTTTTATGTTTCTTTGTCAGTAATAAATACTTCCCAAAATTCCGATGATGAAGAATTTGATGACGAGACGTCTCGACAATAAGTACGAGAACAACGAAAACGCACCGAAATTAAATGTAACAAATTTTAGTTGGTATTAATACAATTACTGTATTAATGAAACATATATTTGTATACTATACGCTTATTTAAATAAATTTAATTCACGTTTCTCGAACATCCTAATATCAGAAGGGCACATGAGCCGGAAATCAATTACATGTTGGCATTTTACTGGATGTTAAATGTCTCCAATGAACTATAATGTATTGGTCTTATTATATTGGCAAAATCAACAAATTCATTCTAAATCTTGATTTCTAAAACGTTTTTTTTATTTCTTGTAAAACTTCAGATTTGGTTCATACGCCCTTCTGATATGACGCTTTGCATTTGATTCTCTATCCATAAAACTACAGTCTGACACAAAAAACATTCTATATTTAGTGCAGAATCATGTGAGCTGAATGAGAAGTTGTCATAATTCACTGCCAATTTTTTATTTTTAACACTTCTGGTGTAATTAATCGTATTAAGCGCAAATAAAAAATGTGTAATGAATATGATGAACATATACACGTGTTGATTTTACATACAATTGCATTACCGCATTAATAATGTGTTGTTTGCTTGTTAAGATATATATAACTTCCCTAAACAGTTACTACTACTACCGAGACTACTACTAAACATACATCACAGTGCCACAGTGAGATACTTGTTGCTTGAAATTAGCCAAGTTGCCTTCAATGGCCAGTAATGTTTGTTACTCGAGAAACTAAATTTCTGGCATAATTGAAAAGCAACATCAATTTCATGGCGTTCATTAATTAATTAATAATATACATACTACTTTAAAATGTTACCTTATATTATCTATTTGTGACAGGTGAGGATTTCCCTGCTGTACTAATTCCCACAACCGTCCGGGTGTTGCCACTACGATCTCTGGGCCTTTAGATAAGATACGTTCTTGTTTAACGGCAGCCATTCCTCCGACAACTACAGTTATATTTATGCCTGCCAAATTAAAATGATACATTTACGTCTTAACTTTGGCAAATAAAAACAATCAAAAAATACTTATATTTGCTAGTTTTAAAGTTACCTGTATATTTTGCTACTACAGTCAAGTGATTCTTTATTTGCATTGCTAGTTCTCTAGTAGGAGTTAAAATCAAAGCATATAATGGCTTCACTGACTGTTCTTTGACATTAATATTAACCGATTTAATACACCCCATTCCTAAAAATATTAAGTAATTAATGGTAGCAACATATTTTTTAGATATTAATAAAATTTTGAACTTGTTAAATGATTATCACCTACCTTTTTCATCTATTTCATTTCCATCTATTTCAAACTCTGATTCTTCTGAATCAGAACTGTCTTGTTCTGTTTGGTCGAATGTTTCGGCCTGTTCTTTCACTTTTAATATGCCGGAAAGGATTGGTAACCCAAAAGCCAAAGTCTTACCACTACCAGTTTCAGCAGCTCCTAATATATCTCTTCTTCCTAACACAAATCAAATTATGGTTAATTGGGGCTAAAGTCATGGACATAGGTAGGGTGGGGTGGGGTGGGGTGGTTCTTAAAGGGCCAGCTAGTCCGACCAGTATTTATGGAGTGGGCATCGGGCTCTCTAGGGGGAGCTGTGCTCACTCCTGCTCCCCCCTAGCTACCCGCCTAGTTACAGTATTCATTTTGTCTACTAAAAAGATATTTACCTAAAAGTGCAGCAGGTAAAGTTAAAGCTTGTATTTGAGTTGGTTGCGTAAAGTTCATATCCTTTAAAGCATCCAATAGTGACTGTGGCAAATTGAAACTATTCCATGCTTCCAAATTTAAATCTGTCTGATCAGATTGTGATGCCGAATTTTCTTCGATCATCCGAGATGTATTTCCAAATTTAGATGGAGAGAATATGTCTTGTTTCCCCTCTTGTGTATTAAAATTTTCCTCAGGTGTTTCTTTAACTCTCTTCTTTTTCTTCTTGATAGGACTTTTATCGTTCTTCGATAATTTATGTTTACTTTTCTGTAACATTACGATAATAAAATGAACGCTGAAAGTAATTAAATTATAAAATTAAAACTAATATAAAAAAGTGTTTACCTTTATAAATTGAAAGTTATTTGCATCATAATCTGTGCATACTTCTATTCCAATCAATCCGTCTACGCCTCCTGTAAGTACACAACTATCTATTTCAACAGGCTTCCAATTACTTTTTATGGCCGCCATATTTTTGATATTTTATTTAAAATTAAACTTTCTGGCTCAGCTGTGGTTGTAATATTAAATTTAAATAAATTATATTAAATTAACCTAACATTTTACATCTGTTTTTGATCATTTGAGGTTATAGTCTCGGGCCTCTCCTTCTTCTTCTTTTTTGGCCTTCACCCAGAGGGTTAAGATATTCTAAGGTCTCGGAGACTCGGAGTAGAGGTGTGCAATTCTCGTAAACGAATTAGTTACGACGTTACGAGCACAAATGAGCTGCTCCCTGTAGTGAACTAGTTCAGCAATTGTTCAACGTTCAACGTCTAGTTTGAAGTAAACGAAAAGAACTAAACACACGGTGACACTCGATTCGAGCTCGACTCGATTCTCCACTCGCCATTATTCCATGGCTAGAAATTGGCCTCAATGATTTGGGATCGAGGGGGATTATCCCTCTTTATCCTGCCTCATCTCGTGTAGGCCTGGACTGCCTTCGTAGGTGGGCCCCATCCGTCGTCTACCCCGACCGCAAATGCGGCCGGTGTAGGCGCTTTGTGGGACCTCCTTTTGTCCTGGCTGGGCCCCGCCGGCTAGGGCCCTTTCTTCTGGCGCTCTTCTTGCTTCGCCGGCTCGTCTGTGTAAACCCCGGGGGTAGTGTCATGTTTATGTGTGGTATGGTTGGGTAGGGTAGTGCGGCTATGCAGCCTGGGATGCGCTTTGCTAAGGTGGCCCTTAGGCTAGCGCGGGAGGGGAGGGTTAAGGAGGGTATGGGGGGTGTGTATGTGTGTGTGTGTGTGTGTGTGTCGTTGTCTTCGTTTCTTGATCCTGGCTGTCTCTGAAACAGAAAAGGTTAGCGGGCAGGGGGGGGGTCATTGGGGTGGTCACCCAGGGTCAAAAAGTTGGTGTCTAGGTCTTTTGTGTTTGTCGGTCACGTCGGGTACGTAGTCAACGGCTTGCCTGAGGAGGGGATTGTCATGTCTAGCG
The DNA here is from genome assembly GCF_000390285.2 of Anoplophora glabripennis. NCBI lineage: Eukaryota > Metazoa > Arthropoda > Insecta > Coleoptera > Cerambycidae > Anoplophora > Anoplophora glabripennis. Next base: position 219,913 of record NW_019416272.1, on the reverse strand, counting down.
GCTACGTCAAATCGTTTCTCCGCGTTTTGTCTTATTGTCTGTGTAGCGTTTGTGTATTGTAAGTCTCGTAATATGTCAGTGTTTCTTACGTACCAGGGCGCGTCGGTGGCCGTGCGGAGGGCTATGTTTTCCACAGCCTGTAATGACTTTAAGTGGCTTTTTGCCGCGTGACCCCACGCCGTGGAGGCGTAGGTTAGCTGCGGTTGAAGTACCACCTTGATAAGCGTTCGCTTATTCCTTAAACTGAGGGTGTTTCCACCTTTGAGTAAGGGATAGAGCCTAGCCCTGGTGGTCTTCGCTCGCGCCACCGTCTCCACGATGTGCGGTTTCCACGTGAGACGCTGGTCCATCGTCACGCCCAGGTATCGTGTTTGTCGATTCCAGGAGATAGGTTCCTGGGATAGTGTCAGTCTGTCGAGGTTGATTCTCCACCATAGACAAAGTGTTCTTCACTTAGCAAGAGCAGGGAGAAGGGAAGGGAACGAGGAATAGACAAACCATTTGCACTTCTCTAACTCTAATCTAATCTAATCTATATTCTACAACACTCTTCGATTCGGTTTTTAAAAAAACGAGATAGCAGCAGAACACATTTTATTTTTATTATATAGGTGAATATATTAATTTTTATGAATGAATAAGATCTTTGATCTAGGGTAATTGTAACCGAGTTGAAAAAAGACCAAATAATACATATACAGTATGTCTGATGCGGATTGAGTTTACAAGAAGACAAGTGAACCAAAAAGTGAAAGATACAAAAAAGTCATCTTGATAAAAATTTTTACTTGTTTAGAAAATACGAATCACCATGATGAACTTCAATTTTGTTGTACAGGGTGGATCAAAAACACAAAAATGTTATTTTGCGTAAGAGTAAACATACCTTAATTTGCAAGATACGAAAAAAGCATTCTTGATATTTTTGCTTGTTTAGAAAATACGAACCACCATGACAAACCTCAATTTCCACAAAAAGTGTAGTGAACATCAAAGAACATACAACTTACTACAACTATTATTAAATCATTAATTTAAAGAAAAAACATAATTTATATCCTTTATTCAAGAACTACAGTGTAACATGTAAAACTTTAACAATTCTGACCTATGTCTACTAAAATCTTCAGTCAAAGAAGTATTTTATACATAATATCCATAACAATTTAAAATAGGATGTCATTATTAAAACTAATTGCACACAACAAAAATATAAACATTTTATTAAATTAGAGATAGGCGTATATTACAAATGAATAACGAAATGTTTAAAATGTACTACCTATTTCACAGTATCTATCCCTTGCTAATCTATGAATTATCAGTACTTACCATACAGCAATATCCTTATCGTAACGTGTACACCGTTTACTTAAGTAATTTTTATGAAAGGGTTATGAAAAATATTAAATGCATTATAAATAGGTAGGCGTATTACTTAGGTATAGGTAGAATAATGTTGGTCCAACTAGAATAAGCGAAATTCAAATTTAAAGACCATAAGTATTACATCAAATACTGTACAATTAGAATATAAGGTCATTTGTGATTTCTGGCAGCCTTCTAAATTATACAAGTACATATCTGTTGTTATAATTGGAGGCAATATTAAAGAGACAAACAAATATGGTTTTCTACATAATGTATTTTACGGTACGGAAATATTATGCATTTTAAAAATTAGACCATTAATAGTTTGTAAATATTTCTGAGATATTTGTACATTTTGATAGATGCTTGTTTGTCCCTTTAATTAATATATAGATAGGTATTCTTCATTCATTTCCCACTATCTAATTTTACTTAGATTCATTTTAAAAACATTCCAACAAATTAATTACAAAAATTTATACATTTTCAACCCAAACATATTAAAACCGATGCTTTATACAAAAAGGAACTATTAGGTGTGAAATATCAGGCCCCCAATGTTTTTCAGTCAGCAACCATCTTTTTACTAATTGTTATTGATGGTACTATACACAAATTATCTGACACTTGAAATTTAGGGACCTTTAGAAGCACTTACTTACATAATTTATTATTTACACTATCAGCCTACTATTTTCTAATATTTTTAAATAACTCCTTATATAAAGTTACACAACTTTTTAAATATAGTGGTTACAGTGACCTAACTATGTTTACTTACTTAAGTAACTTTTCCCACAACAAAAACAATTGTTACATGAATTTTGCATTGCGAAAACTAATAATTTAAATTTGTTCAAAATATAAAAAAAGGTTTTTGTAAAAGTAAAAGTTTTTGCAAAAAAGATCCTAGCAAATTGCTGGGGAAAAAATCGAAATGGTTCTGAGACGCAGGGTGTTATGAAAAAAGTAGGTCGAGCTGTTAACTTCAGATTCGTTGAGTGAAAATAATAGGACTTTCCTTATGTTTTTTATTTTAGGTGCTTATTTCAGTTTCATTTTAAATAAATTTGTTAAACAGATTGTTTTTAAGATGTTCATTTGAAATTTTATGCAAAATGTCCTATACCGATATATTTTTCATGTAATTTTGGTTAAAAAAAATTGACGCACTACTTCCTTTTCGCACATGTATGGTTCATATTTTGATACAATTTTTGATTTATGAAATTGCAAAATGCTTCGAATATGTGACATTGACCGATTTGTTATTAAATTAAAACATATTTGTTACAATATCTTTGAATGATTCACATGATTGATAGCCCAGTAAATAAAAAAAAAATTGTAAAAAAATTTGTTTCAGATTGAAACTTGGTTTAATCGTTAGTTTAGGCAAAAAGAAATAATATTTCCCAAAAAGTGTCAGTTTAAAACAACAAAATCATTGTTTAAACAATGATTATAATGTAAAAATTACCAAAAATGGAGTTTTTTAACTGTATTAGAAAGCGCTCTCCAACAGGAGTTTTTGCTTTTGTTTATACTTATAGGTTTTCAAAAAATGCTTCATTTGGGACCTGCTAAATTAAAATCCATTAACAATTTATTTAAATAATTGCAAAAAACCAGTGAAATTTGAACTTGCTATAAATAGAAGAAAAGAGCATAAATCGTCTCTAAACTGCAGTAAAAGTTGTACCTATTTTGTTACGCTTAAGAAACCCTGAAAATTTGGTAAAAAATATTTATTTTTTTACGAGTTTTTGCATTTGTTTATTAGAAATAGCATTTTTTCAATTGTAAAACGCGGTTGTTAGCGTTATAATAAAGGGCCTTATGAGGGCTCATTTGTTTCGTCTTGACTTATATTTTCAAGATATGCAATTGGAAATTATAATTTCATAGGCTAACCTCCTCAAAACGACGTATAAACAAATAGTGTAATTTGTTTATAAGGTTTTTCGTTAATAACTTTGCAAAGAATGAAAATTTTTTAAAGCCGCTTTGATATTCGTTCTAGGACAATTTTTAGCCGAAATAGCGTTTTCTTTTAATTCATAACTTTTTATTTATAAACATTAAGACTTGAAATTTCGGGAATAAATCCCCTTAATAATCGTTAAAGATATTGAAAAACATACATTTTACAGTAATTTTTAACTCTTTAAAAAACGTCCTCGAAGACATTTTTACACCTGGAATGTGGTGGGAGAAATAAGATAGAAACGTTCCGAGACTTCAAATCTTAACTGCCCGAAAATTTTGGGATTTCTCCGGTAATTGTGGACCAATTTGAACGTTTTTTTTTAATTTGGGGTAGCGCATGAAAATAATAACAACTGCATGATCCATTTTGCAATAATTAATTAATAATTAATTTTGTAAAAAAAAAATTTTTCGCATATTTTTGAAAAATATTTTTTTGCAATTATTTAAACAAATTGTTAATGGATTTTTATTTAGCAGGTCTCAAATGAAGCGTTTTTTGAAAGCCTATAAATACAAACAAAAGCAAAAACTCCTGTTGGAGAGCGCTTTTTAATACAGCTAAAAAACTCAATTTTTGGTAAATTTTACATTATAATCATTGTTTAAACAATGATCTTGTTATTTTAAACTGATACCCTTTGGGAAATATTATTTCTTTTTGCTTAAACTAACGATTAAACCAAGTTTAAATCTGAAACGAATTATCTTTTGATTTACATGTATTACAAATTTCATTTACTGGGCTTTGATACACATGTTTCTGTGTAACGTCTAACAAATTAGTTCTACCATTTGAATTTAAAATATATTTTTTTATTATGGACTTGCCTTTAACACAAAATATGTGGTTTATTTTCGAACATATTCAGTTCACTTATTAATTTTTATTATTGATTTCTCAAGTTTGTTTTATTTTCTATGTTCTAATATAATGTAATTATTTTTAAATTAGATTAAGTAAATCGCGACATTTAGCCAAAGGCTTTGTCAAAATTTTTTTAGGAATGTTAATGCCCAAAGCAAATTTTACAAGGAATTAACGACATAATACCATTGAATAATAATAATAATAAAATTGATGCAGAAAGAAAAAAAATTGTAGTATTAACGGCTTCTCCAATGCTCTTTTTGCCATTTGGCTTTTGATTTTTTTCTGCATCATGGAAAAGAAAGAAAGTCTTATTATTTTCACCCACAGTCCAGCAAATAAATCCTATAAGTTCGCTCGGACATATATAAAAAAACGTGTAATTTTAAAGATTTCTTTTCGATGAATAAATAGTTAGACAATAAATAATGTTTCTCTTTTAACTCATTATAAATTTTTTATATATTTTCTTCTACTGACTAAAAAATAAATTTAACACAACATAGGTGTTAATTATTTTTGATGGTTACTTTCAAACACATTGTTTTAAGTTTATTGTTATACATTATTAGTCTTATCGATTTACCCACTGTTTTAAAGCCTCCTCAAATTGTAAGGTTTCCTTGTTTTTGACTTCCACTTCCTCTTCAACATCTTCCTCTCTTATATCGTTGTTTTTGATAGACTCCTGATGTGAATGTTTGTCAGATCTAGTGGACTGAAAAATATTCATTGAAAAAAATATGCCAAAGCTTTTCTATGTCAACACATTAGAAATATATTTATTTACCTGATGCCCAAAAGGACTTTGATTTGAAGCTTGAGTATAGTTAGGATAATTCTGTTGCTGATTAACAAAGCCAGGTCCTGGATTTGTGCTATGATTTTGAGGATAATGAATTCCTTGTATATGAAAATTTTGTCCGCTATGATTAAAGTTTTGCCCAAACGAAGTAGGTGGATAATTTTGACCACCTGATTGATTATTTTCTGGAGGACTGGCAGGATGACGTGCACGTAATTCCGCCATAAAATTTGCTTCCTGAGCATAACGACGTTGCAGTTCCTGCTGCCAACCACCATCAGATTCATCTTCGCCGTCATCTTCAAAATCTGGATATAAAATGAGAAATTAAATCAGATTTATGAGGAAACAGCTATGTATATAATTTTTCTTTTTTTCAGGCCGCAACACGTTCAAGACAAACTGATAATTTGCTTTAAATGAATTGAACCAGTGGATATTTGAAACTGTGAAGTAATTTTTTATACCCGACTATATTTGTAATATTGTAAGGAAAATATTGCTGAAAATTATTTATTTATTAAATTTAAGCTGACTTAAACATGATCGCTTCTAGCATAAATACTAACATACAGCTTGCGTTGAAAAAATAAACCTTATTTTCAAGCATTCCCCAGACATGATTTAAGCAATTTTTTCTAATTTGACATGGAGAGAACTAATGAAAAAACCAGTGACGCGCAAGCTTCATTCTTGAGACCTTTTAATAAAAAAATGAATGTTAGTTTTCAATAATTTTTAAATATAAAAAAAGTTGGATAGAAACAATTCATTTTAGCGATAACTAAAAAGAGTACATTTTATACTTTTGGTTTACATAGCGGTCAAATAAATTTTACATAATTTTAAATATTTCTGTTCCAACACCCTTTTTATATAAAAAATTACATATTTTTTGACAAAACTTTATTTGAGCTACCTCCTTTCCATCCTTAAGGATCTATGTATGATGGGAACGTAAACACCCTGTATAAAAATTTACATTTTTGACCTTTCACATTTGTGTATAAAATTGAAAGGTTTTTTGATTTATAATTTAACATTTTCTAACATGTTCTGTTCCTTTTCGTGGTTGTGATGTCAAAAAATAAGGATACTTATTTTACTTATTTATAAAACTTATTTATCTTTTCCCCCTTAATAATCCACAGATAAATTTAAAATAATGTATATTCAAAGTGCGAAAAAAATAAAAAGCTATAGAGATGTATGAAGTTTTTACTTTAATTTCTATATCTAGGAACAAGTGCCCTTAATTTTTGAAAATATCAGGATATGTGGTGTTTAAAAAAATGTTTAATGATTGCATCACAAATATGTAATAAAAATAGTAAAAGTTAAGGGACTGAATTAAAATATTAATATACAAAATCGAGTTACATAAAAATATACAGTATCTCCACAGATTATTGCCTGAAGAATTTGTTTTTAATTTTTAATTTTAGAGAAATATCAAATTTCATTACCATAGATAAATTTATATTTTGATATACAGGGTGTTCAGGAAATAAGAAAAATCGAAAGCTTTTAATTTTACACAAAATGTTTAATGAAAAAAATTGCAATTAAAAAAATCGATACAAATTTGACTCGTACAAATCATTTGTACTTTTAGGAGTATTATAAATAAAAGACTATTCAAACGTCATCCCATAGACACAAAATTCCATTATTTTTTTCATATTCTGTTACAAGTTTGTTTCTCATATACTGAATTATTGGCAATATCTACTGTCCCTAATTCATACAAGTGATATTTTCTGTAAGCTACAGTCTACTACTCACCAAGAGGTTTTCTGATACCACTAGCCTCTGGCTGCATCGAAGGTTCTGCAATTTAACAATCATTCAACAGGCAGCATTCCACATACAGCTACCACAATTTTAAGTTATGCAATATGTATTTTGTTGGCAACAGAATTAAGTAAAATAAAAAGAATGAAAACTAAAAGAAAACTTACCTAAGTACTTAGAACACTTAAAAAAAACACTAACCTCTAGGAAATGCCAATATACAGAATGTCCGAAAACAGACGGGTCATACTTTGAGGGTAGCTTCCTTCGATGAATGAATGAATAAACTGATTTAGATCAGGTTAACTTAATACAATTTTGCTTCCTTAAAAACTTGCAGGTCTTCAAATCAATTCAGATCATTCCATTTTTCTTAAGATAATTTACTTTTAGATATTTAAATGAAATTTGATAGAGGTAGTAAAATACCTGAGACAGTCTTATTTTTTTGTTATATTTTACTTACCGACAGAGATTCTGGTAACACAGGTATTTTAAGTGTCATTTTCTTCATAAAACATGTTTTCTTAAAACCTTTACCACCAACAAAAAATATAACAAAATAATGAAGTACTGCTTCAGCCATATTTAATTACCCCTATGTTTTAGATGAAACATAATCGTATATTTGTCTTTGGCTACACCTGTAAAACACTTCTATACTAAATTTCATTGGAATATTTTAAAAAATGAAATGATTCTAAGTTGGTTTATTTTTCAACAGTGGAAGCTACCCTTGAGGTATGGCCCATTCGCTTCTGGTCACCCTATATGTAAGATACAGGGCTTTAATTAACTACATCAACAAACTTTAAATCAAATCTTTGAATGATTTTAAGCCAAAAAGGTTATATACAGAGTGACCCATTTGAAAGCGGGCCACCCTCATAACATTTTTATTTATGGAGCGATTTTGACGAAATTTTTTTTGAAATGTAGAGGGGGGAAAAGTGTATTTTGGGGCCAAGTGCCGTCCAGTTCTTTTTTAAACTAAGGCCTACTAGATCACATTCAGAGGCTGAAAAATCCAGAATCCATATTAGCGATTTTTTTAGAAAAAATCTACGTACGCCACTGGATTCGGCGTCCACTGAAATGGATCTGTATCAAATTTCATGAAAAAATATTCAATATTAACGATTCTGCGGTTAAATTGCTGTCAAATTGTTTATTATGCATAAAGAAACTTTTTATCTAGTAACCCATGCGATAATAAATCAATCACAACAAATATTTAATAATACGTTTAATAGACATCATTATACCAAAATACAATGAAACAGACAGAAAAATGAACAAGAAATTAACATAAAATTTACAAAAAATACAATAAAATAAAATTAACACACATGAATTAAATTAAATTCTGGAATTTTCAACTAAATCTTCATTTAATTGAATGCATTTATTGTATTGTTTTTGAATGTGTGCCATAACAGTAGACAATTGATGTGTTGTAATTTCAGCGCATGCCTATCTTCTTCTTTCGCGCAGTTCTTCTGCATTCATTGGACGAGTGTAATAAACTTTTTCTTTAATGAACCCCCACAAAAAAAATCTAGGAGAGGCAACATTTACAAAAATATTCATTCAATTAAATGGAGATTTAGTTGAAAAATCCAGAATTTAATTTAATTCGTGCGTTAATTTTATTTTATTGTATTTTTTGTAAATTTTATGTTAATTTCTCGTTCATTTTTCTGTTTCATTGTATTTTGGTATAATGATGTCTATTAAACGTGTTATTAAATATTTGTTGTGACTGATTTATTATCGCATGGGTTACTAGATAAAAAGTTTCTTTATGCATAATAAACAATTTGACAGCAATTTAGCCGCAGAATCGTTAATGTTGAATATTTTTTCATGAAATTTGGTACAGATCCATTTCAGGGGACGCCGAATCCAGTGGCGTACGCAGATTTTTTCTAAAAAAATCGCTAATATGGATTCTGGATTTTTCAGCCTCTGAATGTGATCTAGTAGGCCTTAGTTTAAAAAAGAACTGGGCGGCGCTTGGCCCCAAAATACACTTTTCCTCCCTCTACATTTCAAAAAAAATTTCGTCAAAATCGCTCCATAAATAAAAATGTTGTGAGGGTGGCCCGCTTTCAAATGGGTCACTCTGTATGTACTACTATTATAACTAATAGTTTTCAAGGTAAAAGATGCTGAAATTTAAAAATGTCTCTAAATTAAATGTACTGATTTCCGATATAAATACAGAGTGATTCACTACTTATCCAAAAAATTTGGGAATAGATGTGGTGTGAGTTAATATCGTTAGTTTCCGAGAAAAAAAATTATTGAAGTTGTAGTACATTCAACCATTACATAGCTGGACAACTGTAGTCTCTAGCGTCATTCGCAATATATGTGGAGAACCAAGTGCCTCAGACTGAATACTGAAATCCGATTTTACAATTGTCCTCGTTGTGATAGTGTTTACTGTGGCGGTGTTTACAATAGTTTTTTGGTAGTGTCAAAAATAGCTTGCGTGTATAGCAACTGGGAGTTGATGGATATCGTTTTAATTTATGGCGATAACAATAACGGCAAAAGCAGTTGAATTTGTTGATATAAAATAGGTGCTGTAAAATTCAATTTATTTCTTTCCTTACAAAAGCTTTTGTCTGTTTTTATCACACTTTGCCGACATGCCAGTCGCATTGTGCAGGGTCAGGTTTTACTCAGTGAGCCAGTTTCCAGTGCCGTGCAGAAGTGTTTTTAAATCATCTTCAAACTGCCCGTTTTGATTTTTTCTTTACAAAATTGTATTTGTAAGAGTCCCCTGTATGTCCAAATTTTTTTTTTGGATAAGTTCTGATGAATTAATGAACTGTTTAATAGCATTAAAGTTAAAAAAAGAAATAAACTGAAAATAGTTCTTTCAAATAAAATTAAAGATCTTTTTTCTTGGAAACATCACAAAAAATTACAGGTTGTGATTAAATTTTTAAAATATCCAGTAGCTTCAATTTCTGAGGCTTTTAGTGAATGATTCCAAGTATCTCCGCTACTGGTCGTATATGTATTTATTTGTAATAAAATGCAGTAGATTTTTACTTTTAACTAAATAAATCATCAGCCTACGTTTCAACATTGTGCATAACTATCTTCAAAGATATTTTAGAAAAAATGTTTTTTTTTATTTTCAACACCTTGTATCTTGAAAACTATCGACTTACAGATTCACGTTTATGTAACCCTTTAGTATATCACCCCATACAGTTTGTCTACATACTTAATTACAACCCTGTATATTGCTGCCTGAACGTAAACTGCAAATACATTTTAAAAAATTGACATTATTCACATTCAGTTTGTGTCTTATTTCAAATACATGTTTTGATTTTTCGAGTAGGAAATTTTTAGATGGTTAAAAAGTTATTTAAAGAAATCTGTTGTGAAATGCGTAAAATAAAATCGCAGGTAACGCACCACATTTTGATCTCAAAAAATGTTAAAAGTGACTATTTGGTAGAGGTTTTTAATTATGCCTATGATTAACCACTGCAATTAAATTTGAAAACTAATTATTTTGTAGACATTTTTCCATTTCTTATATATAAAAAAATAAACTGAAGAAAAATAAATAATTAACAGTTTTGTTTACAGAATATCAGAATTAATTGCATGCAAGGGTCTGCCAGTTATCAATCATTTCTGACTGTTCTGGGAACAAATATAAAGCCTTGAAAATACAATAATCAGGTAATTTTTGACGAAACTATAAATAAAATAATGGAACTAATAAAAACAAAATAAATAAATAAATAACTTATTTATTAATATAAGACCGACTCATCAACAATGGCAACACAAAGTTAAAAATAAGTCCTAAAATTACATAGAAAAACTAAAATCTTTAAAATTTAACAACAATAAAAAATTTATTAATACAAAATTATTCAATAAATAATTCAAATGAGTATTTTCATGTTTGTGTCATGTATTTTCATGCCAGTTGCACAACCTGCGACATTCAGCATACCAAATTAAGAAAACAGATCAAAGAAATAATCTCACTCAAAAATAGTCTCACATTTTTGTACAAAGTATAGTGTCTCGTAAGTACCAAGATTTAAAAAACAATATAACAATAATAAATTATAAAAGTAGCAGATTATCCAATATTATACAAAAATCTAAACGATACAATATAAAACAATATAAAAACTAAAATAGCTAGATAATATTCGCTCTGTATATAATACTAAGTGGTTTAAGCCTTACCAAACTGAATCACATCTATCTATCCGTACCTGAATTCAATTCCCTTACTAAAGTTGACATGGCATTTGTTACTGAATCAGCAGCAACTAGAAGATCATTTCGCAATGAACGCCCTACTGATCCAGGCGTACCATTTCCGTTTGTTCCTGAAATATACAATAAATTGTATATTTACAAAACGGGTACACCCATTACCACCAGAATTATAAAGCTTCAACAGTTTGTGTACCTATCGCATCACTTTATTGGTGACAAACTATATCTATGTAGCAAAAATTTATTAAAATAAAATACATATAACACATTCAACTGATGATTGTGGGAAACCACTACTCCGTAAGCTACATTTCCCGTCTAGCATTGAATTACACCCAGCATATACAATTAAACAGTTAAGATTATTTGTCATTAGAATCACCAAACGTAGACCAGCTCCCAACTTATTAGTTCTTATCCGTAGGTTATAGGTGAGACAACCAATGTATGATTTAACCATTTGGATGTTTATCTACCGACATATTTTCAATGTGAATATAACCTACAGAGTATATTATATTTTAAATGTTGTTGCTACTCAATGCTTATCGACACAAAGTATTGCTTTGTACCTACTGTCAGAGAATGACCTACAAATTTGTAGATACTTCTATGTTTACTAGATATTAAGAGTGTAATTCATTGCTGGATGTAGCTCACAGAGTAGTTTCCCACAATATCATTATTTAAAAAGTGTATCTGTCCTAGTCATACACTAGTCATGCTTTTATAGCAAATTAGTAGGTTACTCTCTGCCAGTAGGTGCAAAGCATTGTTTTGTCAGAAGGCACTGAATAGCAATGGCATTTAAGATGATAACACAATACTCTATAGATCATATCTAACCTATTCATATAAAAAAGTTGTGCAGTTAAATAGTTAAAAGTATATTGCAGAATCAGTTATGTAACACAAACTATTGTGTAACATTTAAAGAGTAAAGTTTTAAACACATACATTTTCTAAATTGTTTTAGTTTAGACTTGGATGTACCTCAGCAATCTTTGAGTAATCTTAAGAAAATCAACGAAAAAAATATTTGTAAATTTTTGCTTTTTTAAATGCTAAAAATTTTAAACTCCAGTTCCGGAAACTAGACACTTGAAGCTTCAATTTTTTTTTTATTCTCTACGACCAATTCACTACAAGTTACAGCTCTTTGAAAATCACCCAAAATATTGTGATTTTTTTAATAATCCTTAATTTCTGTGCCTGGTGTATTACCGAGTATTCATAATTTAAATGTTTTATTGCCTATCTTTTGTTTTGATAATTCATCTACTGTTCTCCATAAAATTGGTTGTTTCTTAACTGTCATCGGTTGCACATCTAAAAATCTTTCGTGTTTCAGAATAGTACAACAGCAGGGATAGAAACTTAATCATTTTTGACATCACCAGTACAATTTTTACATAATTTTCTAGAACATTCAAGGCAAATCGGTTTCTGACAGCGAAAACATTTATATAAAGTTTTCCTTTTCTTCTCATTAGGGCAAAGGTTGCATGTTTTTCGTATCTCTAGACATCATCAGTTGACGTTGTAAGTGGTTGTTCTTCGGTTACTCCAAGTGTAGTCTTATAAGACCTTGAAGTTCCCGGTTCACCCTTGGATTTTATAGTCACCTTTCCATGAGCAGTTTTGCCAAAGAAATTGCAAGTTCCTTTGTAAATGTGTATCTAGACTTTGGTTGAATGCTTTTATAATGTAAAAACAATATATAAGCGTTAATCGCAGATATGTCTACTATCCTGTAAAATACAACCATTGGCCATCTGTGGGTTCTGGCGTTTGAAGACTAATTGGAACATTTCATGTCCAAAGAATCAACCCCACATTTTGTTCTATTATAAAATGAAACCATTTCTGGGAGGCCATTCTCTGGGTCTCTTTCTATAGGGTGGTGCGAAGAGGATACTAGCAACACCACTTTCTTTTTTTTGGGACATGAGATATTATCGTGAAACCGTTGTCAGAAAAACCATATAAACTGGAACCCACTGGTCATGTTGAAAAGAGCTGGAATTCAGCAGGTATCTCACGTTTGTTTTTCTTTGTATCAATTGCTCAAGCAACTCGATAGAGAAAAACCAATTATCGGCAGTAATGTTACTTTTTTCCGAATTACTGCTTCTGTAGGAATTTGGAGTTTATTTTCATATTTTAAGAGAGTTTGTCCATCGCTATCCTTTCCAGTATAAATGCATCCTTATAAAAATATGAATTATTAGGCATATAAATTGGGAACTTACACATCCCTCTGAAGCTAACCAGCATTTCATCAACGCAGGTCATTGGTCTCAAATTGAAACAGTTCTGTGAATTTAGCACGACTTTGCTGCTGCTCCATCATTTTCATATCTTTTATCCCTGGTATTCTTTTTGTCAAATTGAAGAGACTTTTTCGAATCTGTGACATAACTGCTCAGAATATAGGGCGACCAATTGCATAGTTAGAAAATAAGGACGGCATATTTTCATGGTCAGATTTACATATTGAACTGAGAATCAACAGACCAATGAATCCTTTCAATTCTGCCATGTCTTTGTAGTCAGGAGAATTCTGTTTTCTATGACCGCGTCTTACATCATTTAGTTTGACGGTTTGTTGAACTATTTTGTTTATCAAGATTTCATCAAATAACAGATCCCAGATGTTCTCAATATTAGGATTATCGCCCAAGTTTCTGGGCCCTTCTTTGAGGCTAGGTAGTTTCAGCACCAAATTGTGTTTCGGAGTTCGAACAGCTCTATTTGGTTCCTGCGATGCCCATTTATAACTATGTTTTCCCGTGTAGATTGTTTTCCGGTTTCTATCATCATAGAATTCTTCTAAAGAGTTTTTACATTGTTGCAGTGCAATATTTTCATTTTCATTCAGACTCTAAAGAACTAAGTTCTTGTTCGGAGACAGAATCATGGCCACTTTCAATGTTGTTGCCATCTTGATCATCCTCAGAATCTTCTATTTCGGTTTCAAGCGAGTCATCGTTTTCAAAGTCATCATCGAACCATTTTTGGAGTGTTTCCTCATAATCTGGATCAGAAAACTTGACTTTTTTCGAACTAGATACTGATTCAAATTATACAAAGAAGCCGTTAGGTACACAAGAAAAATGTAAATGAAAAATACTTACAATTTTAGAATCATTTAGTGAAACAATTTAGTTAGCTGTCTGAGAGACCGTCTTCGCGGGTTAAGGGTTAATCTAGTGCTGATGAAATTGTAGTAAACGAATGTCACTACACTACATTAGTGGTTATTATTTTACTAGAGTGCTATAAATACAATAATTATGAATTGGTGGATTGCTACACAGTGAATGTAGACAAAATGTTGTGGCTGCAAAACATGTGTATGCAAATTGCTTCCAACTTTGTTATGCAGTCGAAGACTTCCCCAATTCTTGGACAAGTATCTCTCGATGTACGTCTAGTATTTATATGATGGGGGGGGGTTCACCTCATTACACGCATATAAGACGCATCAGTCCAAATTGGTGGCCTTCTATTTTCCAGACAATGCATCAGACTTTATGACAGAAAAATCAATGATGTTGAAGAACTATCACTTGCTTCACAGACTATTAACAAATGCAGACGTTCTTGTAAATGTATGATTCTTTAAGTGACGAAGTTGCTTACATATTGATGCAGGATGTGGCAACATTGAACACTTGCTACATGATTGTCATATGGTAATATGATGTCATTCCTTCTCGACTCCAGAAGTTCTCAATATGCTCGCAATTTTTTGTTAAGATTAGTATTTTTTTACATTTTATAACAAATATTCTGCAACTTCTCGGAATTCTGCTTATTAGGTAAATTTCTTGGTATTTGGCTGAATACCGAATAATAATACACTATTTGGATGAATATCAAATAATTAGAAATTAGTTGGAAAAAGCAAAAAAATTTAAGGCCATTAATTTTAAATTAAAATCAAGTCATTTGAAAACTATTCAGTTAAACATATTTCAAAAATGTAAATGTAAATATAAACACAAAAATTAATAATATTTAAAAGGAAACAAATTTATTCTCTGTTCAAAAACATTCAGATTAGACACCACCAATTGCAAATTATCATCGTCCTCGACAAAATATGTCCATAAATATTTTCTCAATTAATTTTTAAATTTAAATTAATTTTTCTAAGGCCCTAAACTTACCACATGTAACATATGCTTTAACATATGCTTTTTGGCCACAAATCATGTACTGCCACCAAAAACAGTACCCTTTAAATATCAAGGTTAGTTTAGAAATAATGTATAAATGTAAAACAATGATACCAATATTATTGGTTTATGTGCGCTTATTTCCAAAGGATAACGACTAAGAAAATGCTCAAAAATTTCCCTAGATTTCACAAGTTTCCCTATTTTCCGAGAGGTGTACAAATTTCCCTAAAATAAGGAAATTTCCCTAGGGTTGGCAACACTGACTAATTGTTTATTTTCAGTAAAGTGGCTCGGAGAAACCAAGTGATAGTACACCCTATTTAAGTTATATGTACCACTTCTAACTGAAGGATTTAATCAGAACTTTAATAGACTACTTACCCATATTGATGTTAGAGGATCCTCCGAAAGCATTCCTCACGTCACCCCCAACCCCCACCAAGGAATCACTGTTGATATTATGCAAGCCCCTCTCTCTTTCATTCCTTTCCTGCGACAAACTATTCATCTGTTCCCTATTGCCTAAGCCTAAGGGCGGTACAATCCCTTGTGGGTGGGACGATATATGTTGAGGACGTTCTCTCTCACGATCTCGTTCGCGGTCGCGTTCTCTCTCTCCTTGCCCCATAGAAGTCATGGAATTAACCATGGCGGGATTAGGGCAAGGGGGCATGCCCATGGGAGTTTGAGGGGCACTTCTCGGATTGGCTTGTGATGTTGGAACTGCTCCCGGGGGCAATGGTGGGGACTTTGTGCTGCGGGGTGATGAATTAGGGGTACTCCTTGGTGAAGACTGATGATTCTAATTGCAAGAATGGAAAAAAAATTGCTTGTACTAAAATTTGCAAATAGCAACAATTAACTCTAACACATTCAGCCCTATGCTGTACGAACAATGACATTGTATCAAGATTGGAATTATACGAAAAAACGACATGCGACAGTTTAATAAAAAGTTTATTATGGTGTATAAAGCAAATTGATTGAAATTTGTTAAGTTTGAAATGATGTCTAATAACCTTGAAAACTTCAAAAGTTGATATGTGCTAAAGAAGGAATAGATATAAAGCGAGCAAGTCAAGGTTGATAAATGTCAAAAATGGTAATGTAAAAATAACCAAAAATGAAAAAGCCTTGTATCTCTTAAATAAATCACTATATTGAGAAAGTTTTCATCGTACAATTCTTCTCAAAAATCTTTTTGCATGTCAACTCAGGAAGTGTGAGAAACCACCCAAAAGTGACAAAATTAGCCACTGTGTACGTTAACTGCAATCATGCATAATGCATTTCATCGTTTCCTGGAAATTAAAGAGATATTCAACAAACCTTCAACATCTTCATTAGACCTTCTAACTGAATCATAAGTTGCCTACGGGAATCTTGTAATGTTGTCAAATGTGTTTCTAGTTCATCTTTTCTCATTCTTAAAGCTCTCAATTCGTTCATTAACACGGGGTTATCGGCACCATGACCGCTGGACTCCAATTCTTGTTGTCTCCTAAAAATTGTATTTAATAAAAGGCGCATTATTTTTAAATTATAACCGTATTGTACCTCAGCCTGGCTATTTCTCTCATAATTTCTCTATTTTTAGCTTCCAATTGACTGATCAGTTCCCTTTGTGCTCTTGTAGAGTCCATACCCAGACAGGCTTCTGATGGAACTCTTCCCTAAATAATATTAACCAAAATGAAATAAACGGAAAATTATTAAATTGAAGGAGTTATTTCCGTGCCTTACTGAAAAACTGAACAACATGAAAAGATGTGCATTTAAAAAACAAAGTTGACCTGTTGGAGCATTTTGTTCATAGATGAGCAGGTGGCTTTATATTTAGAGCAAAAATTTGTTTAAAACTAATATACTCTTTATTTAAAGATCGTACTTCTCTGATGTTAAAGCTTCTTTTTACTTGAGCCTGACAGTCTATATAATTTGAATTATTTCCCTTCAAACTCTGAAGTATATTTTATTAAAAATAGAGAAATTGAAAAACTACAACTTAAGTAAAATTTTTCTAAAAGAAATTACAAATGGCGCTGAAGTCAGACATTTTTCTCTAGCAGGAACTTTGGGAAATGGCTTTTCCACATCATCCTTATATTTTAAGCAAATTTTGAAAATTCTAGTTTTTAAGAATCACAAAATTAAGTTAAAAGTATAAAATTTAATTCTGATCTGAAATATAAAACTTAAAATATTTAGGGAACAACAGTTTCAGATTTAGACAATGCAATTTATTAAGTTAAAATTATACATTTTCAATGAAACATCTTAGTAGCATTATACGTTCAGTATCCACAATAATTATACAGGGTGTTTTGGAAAAATGTACCATTAATTAAGGAGCTAAGTGATCATTAAAAACAAGATTTTTTTCTATGGACAGTAATTTTTTTAAGTAAAATTTCAGCCATATCATTTCTAACAGACAATGTAATGCAATGAAATTTAGTATACATACTGTATTTAATTTTTGACCACTTTTTTCAGTAACTGATGACATAATTTTTTTGATGTTAGGTTTATTATAATTTACCTTTCATATTACATCAAATTAAATTTTATATAAAATGAGTAAATCTGTCACATTCACTGAAAACGCATTGTTTTTAAGAAACATACAGCTGACAGTCAACCAGCTTTCTTCTCCTTAATATGCATATAAGTTTCCAGTCCATTTGTTTCTAGAGGTTTTTTCAAGAACAGTGTTTCTAGCGACAAGGGTACCTTTTTTAATATAATATGAAATTTTATATTACATTACTATAATGAACTTAACTTTTAAAAATTTAAAATAAATTTTTTAAATGTACTATGCCAATGCCAAAAAATTTATTAAAAAAAAACTAATCAAATGAATTTTTTAAAATTTCTTTTAATTAGCTTAGTACCTTTAAGAAAAGTAAAGAACTTAACCTCAACAAAGTTATTATGCCAAACCCAAAAAAACATATCTAAATTTCAATCCATTAGGCGCTGTGTTTGAAGCTCCATTTTTATAAAACATGTGGTTTTGTCAGTGGCGGCTCGCCAGGTGATGCACCGCTTCACCTAAAATTTCTGTTTGGTTATTTTTAATTTTATATCAATTTTATAATTTAGGTTTTTTTATTGAAAATGTGTTGCGTTTGTTTGTTTTATACGCAGAAATAAAACAGAATAGTTGCACACTGACCGCATTCTAAAAACACAATGCCTTCCTTGAGCGCGAATGTCAACCTTGTACCATATAACGTAGCGCATGAACAAGTGACGCGAATCGAAATCAGTTTGTATTCCGCTTCACTTCGTAGCGTTGTTTACGGCGGTTGTCATGGCAATGAGGAGGCCAACACG
Organism: Anoplophora glabripennis; assembly: GCF_000390285.2. Classification (NCBI taxonomy): domain Eukaryota; kingdom Metazoa; phylum Arthropoda; class Insecta; order Coleoptera; family Cerambycidae; genus Anoplophora; species Anoplophora glabripennis. The sequence continues at coordinate 201,282 of NW_019416272.1, read as the reverse complement.
GGAATAAACTACGGTGTGGGGAACGAGTGATGCAAAAATTGAAGCAATATCTCCAACGCCCATCACCTGCCTTTAAACAGTTTATACAATACGTCGCCCAGTGCACGATTATGACAGTTCTTTGTTAATATTTGTTTTGTATCAATCAGTATGTATTTTATTGGAAACACCATTTTCCAGATGGGAAATTAAGGACTAAAAAGATTTTTTTAATTGAGAGACCTGTGCCGTCTCTCGATGTGAAAAAAAGGGGGAAGTTAAAAGACAAAGTGTACGTTCGGAAGTTTAGGAATGAATGGTATTCAGAGTATAAGGGTTGTGTGGAAGTTTTTATTTAAAAAAACTTTTCTGTATGCCTTGTTTAATTGTGAGTGTAAAGTGGGGCGTGTGGAATAAGGAGATCTAACAATTTTGGGAACATCACACGAGGCTGTCGTAACCACGAAGCTTCTTTGGAACATATACAGTGTGCGTTAATGTTCACAGAATTAAGATTAATTTATCTTTGTGCCGCTCGCTACGTAAATCGATAGAATCTATAATCGTCTATAGACTAAGTTACACTGAACGTCGATCTATATTCTATCTCTGTCTTTTGCATTTGGTAGGGAATAGGGAAATTATTTTTTAGTGGGTGTAAACGGACTTGATTTGCCCGTCCTGAGAAACGTCATAGCATAAGCGTGGTACGAGGGGTCTAATTCCATGGCTATAATAAATTTATAAATTAAAAAAACACAACTGCTATAATAATTAAAATGGATCAAATTGCCACTTATAGCAAGCCGTAAAAAAATATTAGATGTTATGTTTTATTATCTTTTTTTAATATTTTATATATCTTGTTGCCTTTTATGCAGACACGCCAATGGATTTTCGTTCCCGGCACGCTTCATTCCCCTTACTATTCCAAAAGCTAGCGATGAGTCACTCTCTATAATTTCGACCGCGGAGTATAGTCAATTAATAAATATTCTTCACCTAGTCTCAATGTTACAAAGCGCCACTGGGTTTGGTTACACCAATCAAGAAATAGGTTGTTTTATACATATTTTAAATATCTCTATACATTTTGGTTGTAACAGTAATCTAATTCAGTTTTAAGCCTTCAAAATTATTGCCCCATCTTTAACTTGATCATGCGATTTAAAAAACTAAAATTTTCGAAATTTGTCTATAGTAAACAATTTATTTAAAATTTAAATATGAAAAAACTACCTTCAATTAAAAAAATTCTAAAAGGCTTATTGAATTTAATTAAAAAGAAATCAATGAACAATAAATAAATGATTTACTAATTTTTGCAACATTAAGTAAATGATAAACGAATAGCATTAAGCCAAAAAAGAATTAGCTTGGACTACTTACCGTTTCTGGAGAAAGAGAATTTTTTCTGAACCCGCTTCGGGACTAAAAGAAGCAACAGCAAAAGCACATTTAGAAATCATCCAACACATAAAAAAAATATATCAGATAACATGCTTCGATATCGACAGATGGTATCTAAACTATAAAAAAATGTCTCACCATTCCAGCTCTCGCCTCTTGGGCCAGTTTTGCCGCATATCTGGCTATTAATCGATGTTCATCATCTCGGGCACTATCCAAACTAAAAGAAATAAAGTTGAAACATATAAAATTGCACCGAATATGATGAACACTAACCTTCGAGCTGTTGACCTGCTGTCCAAACTTCCCATGCCATCGAAAGCTGAAAAGTTTCCGTCTGGAAAACCATTATGTGACGGAATGGGAGACGGTGGTCTAAAAGTAACAAGATATGTTATATTATATGAAATGGTGTGTAAAGTGATCGATACTTACACAATGTGGGAAAGGTTCAGTGTTTTCTCAGGCTGTTCAGGAAACCTCGGTAAATTATTTCTCTGCTTGTCAGGGACGCATCGGAAAGACTTTCTCAAAGATTGACCGATGGTTTTACTAGGAGACTAAAATGAAAATCATTATGTACACATTATAAAAATATTCGCTGATGAGATCTTACAAAGGAAGCATACTCTTTAACTTGATGGTCTAGAGCGTGAGGCGCAGAAACTCTACCTCGCCAAAAGCAATCTTGGCACAGTGTGTAATGCGGACATTTTTGGCAGCGGTATCGAAATCCCGTGAAATTCTCTCTCTGACACGCATCACACTGAACTGGATGGACAACTATTAAAAAAAATTATAGTATATTTATACAGGGTGTTCCTAGATATCATGTACAGAAGGGAGGGGGTAATTCTTTGGCTTATTTAATGACGAAAAGTTCATATAAACATAGGTCCCCAAACCCTTCGTTACCGATGTACAGTGTTGAAGTTTTAAGATTTTTTTAGTTTTTTTCTCTATAGCTCCCACAGTTTTTGAGATATTTAGCTCAAATTTGGAATATAGGTTACGCTGTAGGGCTTACATCATTGGGCATGCCAAATGGTCGTGATATTCTACAGAGTGATATTTTTTCGGGGTTCATGCCCCCTTTTCTTCCCCTGAACTTTTGTGCGGTATGCCGCTGGTAGATTCTAAAATTAAAATTGAATTTTATGTTTTGTTGAGAAACTTCTTTGCCTCTTATGATTTTTTCGTATCTGCGGTCGTTATCGAGAAAAAAAAATTTAAATAGTATATTACGTAATAAGTGTAGTAAAAATCATTTTACACACGAACGGAAAAGTTACGCACGACGCCGCGTAGCGGCGAGTGGGTAATTCCATGAGTGCGTAATTGCATTACACCACGTATTACGTACTATACTTTACCTATGACCACTACTTTAAATACTTAAAAACACACCGTCTGCGATCAATGCAAGATTTTTATTACGTCGTACGGTAAAAAAATCGCACAGCTTGGTAAAAAAATTGTACAGTTTTCCTAGCAACCGCCTAGCAACGGTCAATACAAACAGTATTGTATTGGCCATTGCTAGGCGGTTGCTGGGAAAGCTGTGCGATTTTTTTACCGTACGTAATAGGAATCTTACATTGACTGCAGACGGTGTCTTTTTAAGTATTTACAGTAGTGGTCGTAGGTAAACGATTTTATGTAAATCGTTAGATGAAATTTAAATTCTTAAAATGGTCCAGTTGTCTCTGGCTTTATTTAGATAATTTCTTGTTTCTATTAATTTTGACAGTTCGCATTTGAAATAGTAACTTGGGTCTGCATATGTTTAAAAATTAAAGGTTTATGTTATAAACTGTAAGGTAAAGTGTAAAAGTGTTTTAAATACTCATTATAATCTCATAACAATGCCTTTTACAATTTTGAAATGGGTCATCCCAGCTTTAATTTTAACAGGTAGTGGCGAATAAACTCTCCAATTAATAGAAACAAGAGATTATCTAAATAAAGCCAGAGCCTACTGGACCATTTTAAGAATTTAAATTTCATCTGACGAATTACATAAAATCGTTTTTTATATTTTTTTCTCGATAACGGTCGCAGATAGGAAAAAATCATAAGAAGCAAAAAGTTTCTCAACAAAACATAAAATCCAATTTTAATTTTAGAATCTAACAGCAGCGCGCCGCAAAAAAATTCAGGGAAAGACAAGGGGGCATGAATTCCGAAAAAATATCACTCTGTAGAGTATCACGACCATTTGGCATGTCCAATGATGTAAGCCCTACAGCATAACTTATATTCCAAATTTGAGCTAAATATCTCAAAAACTGTGGGAGCTATAGAAAAAAAACTAAAAAATTTTTAAAATTTCAACACTGTAGATCAGTAACGAAGCGTTTACGGACCTAAGTTTATATGAACTTTTAGTCATAAAATAGACCAAAGAATTGCCCCCTCCCTTATGTACATGATATTTAGGAACACCCTGTAATAGGGAATTTTCCATCATTTCAAATGTGTAGAGGTGAAAGTCAATTCATAGTTTATAGTATACGAAAATATGGGAGAAAGAATGAAAACATTTTTTTGAAGACTAAAAGAATACGTAATATTCAAGAAAGCACTTGCCATTTTCAACATTCGCTATTCGATGTAAAAGGGGCAGCCACACCAACGCAGGAGGACCAGGATCTGACATCATTGTATCCAAAAAATCGTTAACAGTTACTTTAACATTCTGAAAGAACATGATTTAAAGAATAAAATTAAAATATTTGTAAGAATCACTTACTGGACTGAAAATAGAGTTGGCTAGCGAGTCAGTGTAGTTAAAAGTAGGAGATTCGTATACAGCAGCGGGTAAAGCTAAAACCTCCTGAAGATATTCGTTAAACCTCCATTGCAATAGCAATCCATTGCTATCAGATATTTGCGAGAAAATATCTAAAAAGATACCGTGCTGATCTATGTTTTATTATACTTAAGTCCTGATATAAATCTATTACGAAATTATACAGGGTGCAACTAAAACGCTTGGCTAAACTTTAACGGCAGTTTCTATGTTCGAGCCGTTCGAGATGTCAATACTTGAATCAAAGTTGAAATAAACCTTATTTTTAGCATCTTATATATAGGTCACATCTTAATATGAACATATTTGTTAACTTTTGATGTGGAATTTCCGCTTGAAATTCAGTGAGTTAGCTTAGTTAAAAATTATTGACTTTTAAAATTACATCGTTAAATACAAAATTAAAATCGTTAAATACAAACATCCTAATGTGAGGTTAAAAATATTCAATTAGGCTCTACAGAAGCTACAGTGATTCTAATATTAATTATTATAAAGTGATTATTTTTTCTCAAAATTCAACAGACTTTTTTGTAAGCTTTACAAGAAGAAATAAGTGCTACAGATACTTACAACGTAATTTGTCCATCAGCTTGCCAGCGCACAGTGTGGCAAGAGCGACTTTTATTGAAAATACTCTAATTTTCCCCACGTTGTCACTAAAAAAAAATTATTTCACGATAATACGCTTCAACTTGTGTTTAAAAAATACTTACACTGTTGCATAAGCAGCCAGTATCCAATTTAATAACAAACTGGAACATACGTCTACATGAGCTTGTTGCGTAGGAGGAGCTCTCTTATTTAAACTATGATATAAAGAACACAGCAACGTTTCCAATCGAGCTACACTCAATTCCTGCGATGGCTCTAAGGCATGCAAACCTTGCTCTCGGAATGCTTCTATAACGTTCCATATATCAACCGCATGCACTAAAAATAATTATTACGAAATATGACGCATGAAAAAATAATTCTCTTATACAAGTCCCCTTTAGTAAATATTAAGTATAAGTATTCTTTACAACTCCTTGTCAAAATATATTGATATGTTACACTATAATAAAAAAATACAATTATTCTGTAATTTAATAATTAATATTATATAACTATATATTTTCACGACTATAGGAATGTTATTACGTAACGTATTCTTTGTGACGATGTCCTTGTCTTTATATAATATACAACATCAAGGCTATCATAATTAACATCATTTATTTAATACATGCAACAAAATACACTCTTATATTAAAAGAATTCTCTTCTGAATGAATTTAGTATGAACAATGATAAAAAATACTTAGGCTTTTAAAATTCATATAAATTCTTGCAGGACATCAGGCAATTTAGGAATACTTACGACTAACTTTCTTCTGTATAAACCTTAACTTTGTTGCAGTTCTATAAGAAGCGAATCTAATCAAATCAAAGTTGTGTGCACTCATTTCATGGATAAGTGCTAGTCTGTGGTCTGAAGACCCAGAGAGGCCCTCTTGACCCTGCATGGCTGAAATAGCAACACAATAATTAAAACTGGGTTAATGTTTTATGAGAAAAAAATTTAAACCAATACCTAATGCAGTTCCTACTTGCTAAGCATCAAATCATTTTATTTTGATTGGATGTTAATTTGTCAGCAATTATTACTTTTCAACAATTCAAAACTTGGTCAAGTATTGTTGAAATAAGTCCAAATCTTTTAATATCCAAAACATAAAAAGGCAATTCATTAAATGACCTGTCAATCTACGTGATTTACAGCAGTTTTCTTAACTATTTAAGGCAATGTGCATCTTTAATAAATTAAAACATATAAAACTTACTGGTTGCTCAATATTTTTCATAAAATAAAAGAAATCATTTGAAATTTTCACATATATAAAATCAAAACTCTTGAGAAGTAGAAACACAAGAAACCGCCATATACGCCATTTTCTTTAGGTACCTGCCCCTGAATCAGTGGTGTTCGTCAACCAGGTTCACTTCCTGACATGTGGGTTGCATAATAACGATTTTTCATTGCGATTTAGATTTAGACCAAGACATTTTTGTTCACTGAATAAAATAACCTCCACATTTTTTATGAAACGTTTTTATAAGTTAAACGTGATATTAACAAAAAAAATGTTCTTGGTACGCTAATACAGATTAATGTTAAGAAGAATAGAGGTGGAATTTTTTAGAAAAAACAGTGTTTAGGTCAGGTCAGTTATGCAGACCCATTTGTAGAAATGAAATTAGTTCATGTTTTTTTAACTTATTTTATTATGTACAACACAATGTAAAACAACTTTTGTGTATTTCTTTATTTATAACAATATATTTACTTTCGAAATTTATCTAAATTGCAGTATTCAATTACACAGATTAATAAACACAAATACTTATATTATACATATTGTAACATCTACATTTACAAAAATAATGTGTACTATAGTTAAATTTATTATGGTCCTTTATTATTGCCTCCTGGTCTATACGCCTGATAACTTTGAGCTACTGCGTAATTGTTGCAAAATTCACAGAATCCTGGCGGACCCTGTGCACCTGGAGATCCTCGTAAACCCGGTGAACCTAAAATTGAAGTTGATATTTATTAAGTAAGATAATAACATCTAAAATATAAACTACTAAGTATTTTACCTGGCCGACCTGGTTCTCCCCTATCACCCGTTTTGCCTGGGACGCCAATACCAGGGGGTCCTGTAGGTCCTAAAAGCAAGCCACAAACATATGTCTTGCATTAAAATTTTGAAGTAAATAATATTACCTGGTAACCCTCTGACCCCTGAAGGACCCTCGATTCCTATTCCTTCAGGTCCTCGATCACCTTTTTCACCTCGTTCTCCCGGAATACCAATGGAACCTGGGGGTCCTGAGGGTCCAGGTAATCCCATGAAGCCCATTTCACCGGGTAGGCCAGGCGGTCCTGGGTCACCTAATTAAATAAACTGTCGATATATGTTGTGCACAACTAAAGATAAATTAATCGATATTATATAAGTTTTTATTTCTGTTAACTTAGGCATAAATTTTTATATAGGGCATAGCCCGTCCTAGAAAAAAGAATTGCCAAACAGTATTAAAAACATATAATGCTTAGAGAAAATCAATATCATAGACACAGTGAAAATTATAACGTCATATTTTGATAGTGAAGCGTGGAACCTAAACCATTTTTTAAGGCCACATGGACAGCTTTGCTGACAAAATAATTGAGAAAAAAATTTATGAAACGAAAAATTTAAGTAAGGGTAGTCTCCTCAGATCTCGTTAAGAGCTGCACATGTGCGAAATAGTTTTTTTTTTATACCAACTCATAGATACAGATAGGGATTTTTACATTTTTTAATATGTATTAAATTTTTGTCGCAGTTATATTCCAATTTCAATTAGATACCATTTCTTTTTTTAATTTTTCAATCTTCTCAATATAATATAACTAAGAAAAATTTAAATGTGAAAAATAAGAAAAAACTTGTTTGTTTCCATTAGTTGTTTATGAAAAATAATATTTTGCTAGTTTTCGAAATATTTGAAAAATACCAAAATTTTGGAAATCCGTTTTTGTTTCATTTCAGCCTTGTTTGAGGTGATGAAAAAAGAAGAACACTTTCTCATGGCCCTCTATCGAATGGCATAATCAATTTTTATATGTTACGTTTTGTCTCTCCAGGACCATCATCAACTTCATTTTTTTAAATACAATTCTGGAAATTTTATTACATTTTTTGCAAGCCTTCAGACATTTTGTCTCGAAAAATTCATCTTCAGTGTATTTGTTCCAAATTTATCTAATTTTTTTATTTAGATTTCTTTGTTTTTGAATTATATCGTACACTGTAAGTGTGGTTAGACCCCGTGAAATCCAACTATTGCCACCAGGCATTAAAATAAAACATTATTAGAGTTTTATTCCCATGTCCATAATTATTTCTAGGCTTCTCGAGTGCTCAAAATTCAAACAAATTCCGATCTATTTTTTTCAGGATAATCAGGATAATCATTTTTCAGGAATCATGTTAGCCTTGATTTTTTAGAGGCATAATGTTGGTCTCCTGATTACACAACTTAGCCCCCATTTCATTTATCGAAGAGGCTCAATTTATTGTTTTGTAAATTTCATTCAATATTTTTTATCTATGTAAATTCAAAAGTTAAAAAAAAGTTATGAGTCTCACACATTTTATTACCAGAAGACGAAATTTTCACTAACTGTCATTGACAAAGACGTTAGTAATAAAATGATGTATTATATCAAATCTACATACATGATTCTCTACTTGTTTATCTACAAACATGCGCTATTAATTTATAGTCAGAATTTATCAAAAAAATATTTGTAGAAAAAAAAATGAGCAATTGTTGATATGAATTTTGTTAAACAAAACCTATATGGAGTGGTTCAGATTTTAATTTGGAAACTTCACCAGGTGGCACAACAGATAAAAATATGGACATGAATGTTGGACTTGAAAGTGTTTGAAACTTTTGGTGGAATTTAAAAAATAATCTACTTATTATTTTAATTCAAAGAAACGAGCCTTAGAATTATATATTGAGGTCTCCACATACAGTTGAATTAAATAAAAAATAACTTTAGAATCACTTTTAACAAGAAAAACCAGTAATAAATATTTCCACTTTTTTTGTGTAAAAACGTACCGTAGTTTTAGAGTTATTTTTAATATAGGTGCTGTGCTCACTAAAATAACCACTTATTCTTCGAATAAAACGAAACAAATTTTTTTTTCTTAGAAATGCCATTGTGTATGAAAAGCACTAATCAATTTCCAGAATACTTATTTAAAGGTTTTGAAATCCTGAGGCTACTAGTGCTACTAGCCCCTCCCCAATATCTCCGCCACTGGTAAATTATCAAATTTTTCAGATTTTCAACAGTTTACCTCAACATACACATATTTATGTGATATTTTTGTTAATTTCAACATCCGCCCTTATCTCGAAAATGAAGCGTTCTCTATGCCCACATTCATATAAAACTTTTTGTTTCGAATAATGTGCTCTATCACCTAGTAAAGTTTTCCAATTAAAACCTGGACAGGATGCTGTAAATTATTAAACTTAAAATACCAAATGGAAATTAGTACAACAACTGTATAAACAAATCATATGTTTTTGTTTGCAAAAAACGTGTTTATTTAAAGTAAATAGATTTTTTTTCTTAATAATACATACATACCTTATGAGAATTCCTCGAGATTCAGAGCTCTACTTAATTAGTTAACAAAACTATATAACTGGTACCAAAAATACCAGCCCGAAATAAGAGTAAATAGTTATTAGAATGTCGACATTAAATATTATTTAAAATATCGTCTCAATACAATAACTTTGTTCCTAGGGTAATCAAACGGATTCCAACAGTGACACGTATGCGCATTCCGATATAATATTTCATAAGGTTCAAAATTCATTGTTATGAATTAAATATGCGATTGCGCCTGACTGTTCGAAACTGTTCTAATGCACTAGAAACAAAGCTATAATAATTATGATAAATACAAATTTTTTTCATAAATTCTAACCTGGGATTCCAGGGGCTCCTGGTCTTCCCGATTCTCCACGTCGAGCTAGCCCAGGGGGGCCAGGTGGACCCCTTAATCCCAGAATTAGTTCTGCCCTTCTATCTGCATGCAATATGAATAATATTAGTTTTGTTACAATATGAAATTGGCAATGGATTTTTTAAAGCTATGAATCGCGTTTAATAGAACTTTTACAACTTTTGTACCTGGGGGTCCTTGAACTCCTGGCGGACCAGGCCTACCAGGTCTTGACCGACCTGGAGGTCCTGGGGGGCCTATTAATGTTGCTGTTAACTCGGTAAGTTGATCTAATAAATTTGAAAATATAATAGTTATAAAATGATTTATTATGTGATTATGTACTGGAATTAAAGGAAATTTTTTCCAAATGTTGACTAAAAATATTGGATACAAAATGTATTACAATGTCAATTAGGTTGACACATGGATATAATGGTACTTGGAAAGATGTTCAAATCTAATTCTAAACAATATATAAAGGAAAGTGAATATGATTTTAAATATTAATTTATAATATTGAATAGACAAGGCGAAAACCTCGCTTTCGTGGTAAAAATTTTCCGATTCGATTTTTTTGCATACTCAGATTCGTGAGATGTTCCTTAACATGAATCAAGATGATGCCGGCCGGAAATTTGGTGCCCATTTGTTTAAACAAACTTTTTTTAAACAAATTGTAAAAATTGTTTTTTTCTCTCTGGAAATTTTTTTAAGGTTCTTTGGCACATTATAAACAAAAAATTTCCTATGCACCATGCCTCTAAAATTAATAGTTTTAAAGTAATAAACAATTTAAGTTGCTAAAAATGCGAAAATGACGATTTTCAACGGCCGATTTCCGGTTTTAAAATTGTTATTAAAGAACATTTATTTAATACTGCATATTATTATCACACATTTATTTAATCATAAGAATTCTCACACTGTTCTATGTTACAACCACATAAAAGTACACGAGTGACATAGTTTTTCCTACAAGAACAAGTTTTTAGTCTTACAGTTTTTTGTACGTTTACATTGTTTAACTAAGTCTTTGGGTAATGGATCTTTGGTAATATTTTAATATTTACGTACTAGAGACGCGCGCGCGGCTCAGCGCATTATTCACAATTAAAAAACAAGGATTTAAAATAATGAGATGAGAGTTCCAAAAACTCTTTAGCATCTTGTAGGGGGGTGTTTAAACTTTAATTTAGATACCTGGCAACATCAATAAAAATAAAATCGACCATTGAAAATCGTCATTTTCGCATTTTTAGCAGCTTAAATTGTTTATAACTTTAAAACTATCAATTTTAGAGGCATAGTGCATAGGAACTTTTTTGTTTATAATGTGCCAAAAAACCTAAAAAAAAAATTTCCGGAGTGAAAAAACAAATTTTTACAATTTGTTTAAAAAAAGTTAGTTTAAACAAATGGGCACCAGATTTCAGGCCGGCATCATCTTGATTCTTGTTAAGGAACATCTTACAAATCTGAATATGCAAAAAAATCGAGTCGGAAAATTTCTCCCACGAATGCGAGGTTTTCGCCTTGTCTAGAAACTGTAACGAATAGTTCAATATTTTATGAGAATAAAGATTTTACCCCTTAACACTGCAGCACATATATCACGAACTTCAGATTCTGTATAACTCCGTCCCTGAAAATGTATAAAAAATATTATTAGATGCAAGTAGGTACAGGAAAATTAAGTAAAATATAAAATAGTAAATATGCTGGAAATTCCATTTTATTGTTGCGGCACCGAGTATAATATTTTCGAGAGTTTATGAAACTAATTGAAGATATACCTATGTTGTATATAGAGGTATAAAAATATAACACAATTATTACGAATGTTTTAAATTTCCGCTTTTCACTAATTTTTTCTATTACCTAAAGACAAGATTACATGGAAAAACTACAACGGAATCCAATTGAGGATTTTGTTTACTACCAATTAGGCTGTGAATAACCTTTGCGTTCTGTTCATGATTAATTTTGTATCATGTGGTTGCGTGTGCCCCATATACTTATTATCTAGATAGTATGTATATGGTGTGCCCTAAATCTTAAAGCTACTGTTTAAAAGATCTGAAATTGAATTTTTAGCCAATTACATCAAAGAAGTAAAGAAAGATAGCTAAGGATCTACATTCTCTTTCTCTATTTCCGTATCCGAAACACTATTGGCTGTTTTTAAGAATGATATTGACCATCAACCAATTACAGTAAAGCAATGCATTTAAAGGTCCGTTGTTTACTTGTCAGTTCAATGCCGTTGGTATATGGCAATACTGGCAATCCTAATTCTGTTACATCAAATTAAAGGTGGCGGCCAGCAATCTTTACTCATGTACTGTGAAGTGAACGACTGAAATTAATCTGCAAATTTTTATTTATTGACAATTTACAAAGTATTATATAATTTTAAAAGGTAAGTTTAAATCAGTTATTTTTCCATGTTCATTAAGTCAAGAAATAGAGAATGAAGCATTTGAATTTGATTTAAAAACTATAACGGTCATTTCTTATGGCGGTTGAAGTAAAGTTTTTGTTTAAAAGTTTTTCTGTGTGGTATTTTTTGTTAATTGTATTTGTATTTAGTAGCAGTATTGTTCAAAACATAATATTAAAATATTAATTAGTATCTTGAGACATAAAGAACAAGTAATAATTTTGTAATTAAAAAATAATAGATGTTTAAAAACAATAAGTAATTATACCAGTTCTTCATAAGATAAAGTACTCTAATGTTGAAGAAATAATGAAATAAATTGTTGTATTTTATTTATTTTTTTAAAGTACAAGTTCATAAGAAATGATCTGATAATGTGGATATAAATAAATATAAAAATAATTATTAATGTGAGTTTAAAAATAATTTTATCAAGTTTAATTTAAAAAACTGTATTTCCAAAAATAATATGCTGTAAGTACACTTTATACACTGTATTTCCTTCTTATTTTTGTAATTTCAGTAATTCACTTGAGAATTGATTTATATTCTAATCTATTTATATTAAAGATCATTATTGTAGTTATAAACATGAAAGAAATACTGGTAGAAATACATGATAAATATTGCAAAATTACTACATACATAAATTATAAATGTATGATAAACCTGATAATAAGCTTTATTTATTTAATATACAGTTATTTTAATACTATTTATTTCATTTCAAGATGGCCCTAAGACATCGTACTGTAGAAAATTCCTTGAATCAAGAAAACATGCATGCAAAAGTAGCTACAAAGGCTGTTATACCTCCAAGAGGAACTGTTCCCAAAAGAGCAGCTTTAGGTGATGTTAAATTGAGTGAAGCTAATAAACTTTCCAATGTAAATAGTAATAATAATGGCGTGGCAAAAAAAGGTGGCGTTATGGGCCCACCACAAGCATTACCGAAGAAGACTGTCACAAGAAAAGAGAATGCTCTGCAAGAAAAATCGCAAAATCCAAATATTATTAAGCCTCCGATAAAACGACAGGAGAGTTTATTAAAAAATATTCACCTTGAGAGAGACAAAGTGACTGAGTCCAGTAAGTCATATTCTTCAAAACAGATATCTATTATTGACCCTGACGAGAATACCAAGAATGATCCTCAAATGGTAACTGAATATATAACAGATATATTCAATTATTTGCTAGAGCTGGAATGTAAATTTCCAATAAAGAAACATTACTTAGAAGGTCATCAATCGTCACCAAAAATGCGTGCAATACTTGTGAACTGGCTAATAGAGGTTCATACGAATTTTAAGTTATTTGCTGAAACTTTATTCTTGTGTATAGCAATTATTGACCGGTATTTGCAAGAGAACAAAAATATTGGTCGTGCCACTCTGCAGTTGGTCGGGACTACGGCAATGATTATCGCCAGTAAATACGAAGAAACATATTGGCCTGACCTAGATGATTATGTCTACATTTGTGATGAGATTTTTTCGAAACGACAGATTGTTCAAATGGAAAGGGACATTTTGGAAAAACTTGATTTTAATTTAGGACGCCCTATCTCATTACATTTTCTGAGGCGCTATAATAAAATTGCTCAAGTTAGAAGTGACCATCACGCTCTGGGGAAGTATTTACTGGAACTAGCTCTTCTGGAGTATGATATGAGCCATATCCGACCCTCGATCCAAGCGGCAGCAGCCTGTTGTTTGTCTATTGGAATATTAAATGAAATAATGGATTTATCAAAAATCTGGACGCCAACTTTAGTTCATTACACTACCTATAAATATTCCGACATCAAAAGCACAATTGTTGACTTGGCCCATTTAATTGCAAAAGCCGAAACTTCCAAACATCAAACGTGTCGAAATAAATATTCTACCCCAGCTTTTGCCAAGATAAGTTTAAGTTCAAAGTTACACGGACCACTCATCAGAAAGTTAACATCTACACCATTAACAAAAAAGTGAGGGTGTTTCATCTGTTTTATAGTTAATGAAGTATTTTAAGCCATGATTTATAATTTTATTGTACAGTATACATGACTTTTACTCTTTTATTGTATCAACGTGTATTAATAAATGTATGTCACACATACATTATCTTCTGTATTTCTTTAACTAGTCGACTGTTTATTATTATATACTTTATTGGATATATCATAGTATAATATACAGCAAACTAAAATTTAAAAGTAATATTCAATAATTCTTTTATAAAGACTAATATGTACAAAGAGATCACATTTTTACTAGCAAATTTTTATTATTTCAAATATTTTAAGTTATCAAACGCTGCCTTAAGGCTACTAAAATAAAGACGTGTTTTTTCATGAAATCAAATGAAAAAATAACAAACGCTAATTTGTAAAATTGAAACCTATTTTTAATTATTTTAATTCCACAAGATTTCCTATTAATTTGTATAGGTATAAGTAATAATATGTAAATTTGAAACAGTTTTGTCTCTTTAAAGTTGTAGAATTAGAAGGTACTATATAACTAATTGCGGTCAAATAAGCGAACATTAATATAAAGTAAAACTGTGAGAAAAGAACTGATGTTAAATAAATATGTATGTATGTGTGATATGTCTATATAACAATATTTTGTCATAAATAATATTTTGTCTTTAGAATATTAATTTAGAAAGATAATATGTATATTGTAAAATTTTAATTGTGGTAGTTTAACATTTTACTATAGATGGCAAAATATAATTATAGTATATACTTCACAAGATTTATGTTTAAATATTTCTTCTATATGCAACATTATAAAAAAAGATTAAATGCCAAACGTTTTATGTAATCGGTGTTCAGTTATTAATCGAATCGATTTTTATTTATTTATTGTTTTCAAACTGCCCTGTTGAATTAAATATTAATACGTAATATATATGACAGTTATCAAGTATTTTCATTTTCATTCTTATAAATATACATTACTAAACAAAAATTATTTCAACCTTTTAGTTGCTAAATATACCCATTTATTTTTTTATCATTGTATAATATTTGCTTAATATTCTACTCCCTTATCTCTTTTACCTTTCCGTTTAGGAGAAACTGGTAAAAAAAGTTTTGCAAAATTTTCTTGCATCAAAGTCATATACAGGGTGTTTCAGAAACCATAGGCCAACGCTCGGGTGTAGATTCCTAACCTAAAAACAATATTATTTTTTCATATCAACATGGATCCGATTTCTCTTCGTTCCTTAGGAACAGGGTGTCAAAGTTTTAAAATAAAATATTAAACCTTTTTTAAACCAATTTTTTCTTTGATTAAATCCAAGGGCTTGCAAGTAAGTCCGGTCCTGTAATTCATGTTCAACAGTTCAACATAGCCGTTTCCTTTTATTCATGATTTCAGAGTCATAATAACGCGTTACGATCCAAAATCTAGCAACCTGATTGGTTTCCATCAGATCGTAACGCGTTATGATTCCGAAATCATGAATAAAAGAAAAGGGCTCATAATAATACCTAGGATAGGAATGTGTATTTGGTTGTAAATAGTTAGTTGTCCAAATTTCATTTAATTCCCTCAAGTGGAAATCTATATTTTTGGAATAAACATATTATATTTTAAAACTTTGACACCCTGTAGCGAAATCGGACCTGTGTTCCGTGTTGATATGAAAAAATAATCTTGTTTTTAGTTTAGGAATCTGTCCGTGAACGTTGGCCCATGTTTTCTGAAACACCCTGTATAAATTACAGGTGACATTTCGAAGATCTAAACAGATGGAGAAATTTTCAAAAAAGAAACCCTGCTTGGAATATGTATACTTTGCCAAAAATAGGATGAAGTATGAAGGTACTATATAAAACACCTTTTATACTAAAAGATATATTTTCTTAACATTGAATTTAGTTTTATTTAGTAGATTTAACAACAGGAAATATAGTCCTGCTGTGGTTATGTGGCAATCTTTAAATTCTGTTCTGTTCTGTTTAAATAACAAAAGTTTGGTTTACACCTTTGAAATGCGATGATGAATTAAAAAAAATTCCCTAAAACTTGATTCTTTACCAGATAAAAAGGGTAGAAAATTATGCGAATTTAAGTTAAATTTATGATAAAATTTATTAACATGTTTAGTTGTGCATCACATATCTTAGATAATCTATTATTTACTTCATCATCCAGTAAAAAAACGTATGTATTTAACAAAATATAATAGGAAAATAATTCATACCGGAGGTCCGGGTACTCCAGGCATCCCCGGCTGACCATTTTGACCTGGTGGTCCAGGTAAACCCGATGGACCTTCTTTTCCAGGCAATCCTGGTGTACCACTGGGACCCTCTGGTCCTCTGTCTCCTGCTGCACCCCTCTCACCAGGCTATTTTTTTAAATGAAATAAAATTTACGAGCAAATTAAATTAAAATCTCAAAAAAATATATTCTTGTTTATACATTCACAAAGTATGTTGTACATTTTAATTTGTAGTACACGATTGGAATAAAGTAATTTATAAAAAATATTTTGCTTACTATTCCTGGCGGACCTGGATGTCCACGCGGTCCATAAATTCCAGGAGAGCTGCTGCTGCTACCCAATATCAAGTTGGAAACACCACTGATGTCCCCAGGAGGACCAGGTGGCCCAGGCGGTCCAGGTGGACCTAGTTTTCCCTCTAATCCAGGTAATCCAGATAGACCCATTGGGCCTGGTAAACCAGATGGTCCCTCGAGAATGATAAGAAAATATAATAGACCAATAATAAGTTCAAAAAAAAAATCTAAAATTATGCCATTTCTTGTACTAGCTTGCTCAGAATGTTTAAAGAAATAGGTCAAGCCGTTAATCATAGATTCTTTTGGAGAAAATGATGGAACTTATTAATCTTCTGATATTTTTGATATACAGGGTGTGCCATTTAAGACTCCGAAATTAAGAAATTTATTTTAGTTCCTGAAACTGGAGTTGTTAGGTCCCTTGAATAGCTTCAAATTGTAGTTAGAACTGTTAGTTCAAATCTTTCTGTATAGATGGCGTGGCGATACTAAAAAAGTTTGTTCCCTGGAAGAAAGATCGTCAAATTTAGAGTCATTTTTGTAATGTAAAGTTTTTTCCAATATTTCCTTGTTTTCGAGACATGTCGATTCAATATGCAATGTATGATGTAACAGGAAAATCTATTATTTTATTTAAATGACACCGAGACAAAATATTCTTTTAAAATATTGTTATAATGACTTTATTCACACCACATACTAACTAACAAACAATAAATTATAAAAAATAAATAATCAACTACGGAAAAAAAATGTACAATGGTAAATCTTAAACTAATATAAGTAGTTAAATTGAAAGACGCAAACTGATAAAACTGTAATTATTGGAAAACTAATATGTGTCATCTGTCTTACGTGTTTTATTTTAAACAAATGATGTGAACCACCTATGATTGTATTTTTTAATAACATTTGATAAAATACGGTTTGTCTCTGCCCCTTATAGAAGATTTACCTCTGTACAATTTTTTTTTCTGTAGTTGATCATTCGTTTTTTTTATAATTTATTCTTTGTGAGTGTGAGTGTGATTTAAATAAAATAATAGACTTTCCTATGACATCATACATTGCATATTGAAGTCGAAATAACTCGAAAACACGTAGATACAGGGATAAGCTTTATATTTCAAAAATTACTCAAAATTTAACGATCTTTCAGATGGACTGCATTTCCACGTTCCAGGGAACAAACTTTTTTTTAGTATCGCCACACCATATATACAGAAATATTTGAACTAACAGTTCTAGCTACAATTTGAAGCTATTCGAGGGACCTAACAATCCCAATTTCCGGAACTAAAATAAATTTATTCATTTAGGAGATATTGGCAGCGGGAGTGCTAAATGGAACACCCTGTATATGCTTCTTTTTTTTACGCGGGTATCAAAATTACATTTAAAAAGAAAGATTTTTATTAAAAAGTCTTGCTTTTTAAGATATGACGTTGTGTAAAGACTTCTATAAGCTGATAAATCTCATATGATTTTGGTAAAAAAATATAAGTAGGTATGAATGAAGCAAAAGGAGAGTCTCATTTATAGTACATTGTGTAACGAGACTAACGAGTGAAAAAAAGTTGCCAATAGCGCCACGTGGGCGCAGTGGAAAGCGCCCAAGTGGCGCTATGGCAACTTTTCCGAATGAGTTGCACATACTATTTTCTATCACAAGTGCGAGTCGTTATGGGACCTATAGCATAGGGGGGTTATGTGCACGGACAGTGCCAGATAGTACAAGGGCGTGATGTTATTTTCATAGCGCAACGCTCCAACACGCCGTTGTACTATCTGGCACTTTTCGTGCACATAACCCCCTATGCTATAGGTCCCATAGCGAGCGCGTGTGATAGAAAATAAATTAATCAAGTTTAAAATTAGAAGTAAACTAGGAAAACATATTTAACTAAAACTTTGACTAAAATTAGTACACCAAAATACATAGTTTTTTTAAGAATATCAAATCTTAAGCCTAGTTTAGAACAAAAAAAAAAGAGCAGTAATATATCCGAATAAGTTATAATATCTACATCTAAATCTAAAAAGAATTTTCAAGAATTAACAAAATAGAAGGAAATATCTAATCTAAAAAAAATATCTGTAAACCATAGGCATATGCAGGACAAGTATAGGGAGTCAATGATCTCCTTTTCCAATTTTTTTACCTGTTCAAAATTGCAACTTAAAGTCTTAAAAATACATTTATCTCTTTTTATTTTTGACCCTATGTCTCGGAAATAAACGCATTTGTAACACTGTTTAAGTAATAGGTAAATAATTACTGGTTAATTTAATTTTAAAATTAATATAATTAATACTTACAGCATTACCAGGATATCCTCTAGGTCCTATCGGACCTGATAAGCCACTGTCTCCTCTATCTCCTTTTTCTCCTAATTTTCCAGGTAGTCCAACAATTCCATCCGACCCTGGTTGACCACGAGGCCCATCAAATCCTCTTGGACCTGGTTCTCCTCGTAACCCTGGGGCACCCTAATTATTTTGTTAAATTAATAAACAGAAATATTTATGAGTCAAATATATTTGTAGTAACTATTAATTTACCGAATCTCCAGTTTTCCCTGGAATGCCCTCTGGTCCCTGAACACCTTGTGGTCCAATTTGTCCTGGAGGTCCAGGTAACCCAGGAAATCCCCTTTCTCCCTTTTCTCCTGTTTCACCAGCAACTCCAGTTTCTCCAGGTGGTCCAGGTGGTCCCCTGTCACCAGCTGCCGCTGCAGTTCCTGGTAAACCAGGAGGTCCAGGATAACCACCTTCTCCCTTTTGGCCGGGGAGGCCTGGCGAGCCAGGGGACCCAGACGGACCCTAAAATAAATAATATTTTGTTGAATATGTTCTTGAAGAAGTTTGAATTTAGTAACAAGATCACTCTATTATGCAAGTAATTAATTTTTGTTATTTGATTTATTGGATGTCTTAATACAAATAATTAGTTCTTAGGATAAAATATCTTACAGGCAAGCCAATTAGTCCTGTTGCTCCTTGAATACCCGGAGGTCCTATGAATCCTGGTTCACCTCTAGGTCCTTCTGGACCAGGGCGACCTTCTTTTCCTTGTGGCCCTCTAGGTCCTTCTGAACCAGGTACTCCAGACAAACCTCTTTTACCTAGGAACATTTATTTCTTATGAATGTGTCTATTTTGTAAATTGTAATGCATACTGTTGATTGTACCAGCATTACTTAAATGTTATTAAGTTCCATTTAAACCGCAAAATAATTCTTTATATGTGTTCTACATTTGTTTTGAACACTGTTTTAAGTTTAAGAAAACCTTTTTTCCATCTTTCTAGTACATTTTTCTAAGCACACAAAAATTAGTTTTCAATTTAAGTGAAACTTAACATTTATGTAACAATTGTACGCGGGAGCGCAAATGGCTCCATCTGTCGTGCGGGCTCCCAACTGTGCCATTCAAATGGCTACAGTAGGAAGCGACCTGCTAACTGCAGGTACTTTGTTGCACGACTGCTACCCACAGAGGGCGTAACACAATGTTTGAATTGTCAGTGTTGCAAGAAACAACTACTCCGAGAGCTATTTGCCCCTACCGGCATTGAATTATACTCGCAACACCTAGTGCAACAGCTAGGATCGTTTGTCAGTTATCGTATCGTCACGAAAAGGAAATATATTGTACGCGGGAGCGCAAATGGCTCCATTATGTAACAATGTTGATACAATCGGCCCTAAGTAAATAGTAATATTGAAAAAATAATATATATATTTTGATAAAACTTTGATACTGGTTATTTTTAACATTTGATTTTTTTTTATTCTAAATAAGAACATTTTAAATTTAATAATAAGTATTTTGGTAACAATATATAATAGTTACCAGATGTATTTTGTTGAACAACAATTTTAAACTATTTATCCTTTTACTAAATTTGGTCAATTTCTGCACCTTTTGAGAGTTCCTCAAGTTAGTGGCGCATCCAGAAAAATATATATTTTTATAGGTACTTAGTAGAACAGAAAATATTTATCACCTGTTTCTCCTTTTGACCCTTCTTCTCCTTGTTCTCCTTCATCTCCTTTGCTTCCTTTCAAACCAGGTATACCAGGCAATCCAGGTTCTCCTCTAGGTCCTTGAGGGCCAGGCACACTGACTGTAGTGCCTTTCTCAAATCCAGGGCTGCCAGGAGGACCAGGAGGACCAGCTGGACCCTAGTTTTCAAGGAAGGAGAAATAAACATAAATACTCGTAACATTTCGATTTGATACTCACAATTGGTCCAGGTAGTCCATTTTCTCCTGGAATCCCTGGTTCCCCTCTATTTCCCTTGGGACCTCTAAAACCAGGTCTTCCATCTTTGCCATCAAACCCACGAAGTCCAGGTTCTCCAGGAACTCCCCTTGGACCTTCATCTCCAGGAAAACCCTGAAAATGAAAGCCATTGTTTAATAATCTATAGCATTTAAATATAATTTTGTTTAATATGTGACACCATAGAAGATTTATGTAGTAAATTTCTATTTCTTACAGGTGGACCTATAGGTCCTACAGGTCCTGGAGGTCCTTGAACAATTTCATCATTACTGACGACAGTTTGCCCTGGAGGGCCTGTTGGTCCAGGTGGTCCTTCTATTCCTGGCTGTCCTGGAGTGCCATCTGTTCCTTTCTCTCCCTTTGGTCCTTGTGGGCCAGAATCGCCCTAGAAAAATAAATAGTTTTTAGTTTGCATGGACGCACATGGTGAAAGAAAAACATTAGTTAACCATTTGGTTAATAGAAAAGTTTTCGTTTGAGTATAATTAGTAAGTATAAAAACTTTTAATTTTAACTATCTAGTATTATTTTCCATAAATATGGTGGATATTATTTAAATTTATTTATTAATATATTAAGGCAAAATGTATTGTTAATTATAATGGGGGCAGGTACTTAAAAAAAAATAGACACAATCGTGGGACACACTGAATGACAAATATAAATATAAAGCAATTTATTGTTAGTAGATTCAATGAAATATTTTTTAAAAACATATTTACCTTGTCACCTTTTGGCCCCGGACTGCCATCTTTTCCAGGTATTCCCGATGTTCCGGGATTTCCTTGCACACCTTTCATTCCAGGCAATCCTTGTAATCCTGGATTTCCCTATTGAAGCAGTTTATACATATTAACGTTCCCCTATCAAGTAAGACATTTATATTTCATTTTGGTCAATTAGGATGATACCAAATCTTAGTATAATACGTAAAGCAGAATTCCCAAAGATTTGATTTAATATATTGATTAAAATTAATATTTTTCATCAAAAAAATTGTTTGAAATCCTTAAATTTTATATGTACGAGAGGCATTTCAAAGAAATGTGAATATAAATTCCAATTATAATGAAAAGTGCAAATAAAAAAGATTGTAACAGCAGTTGAAGTAGCAATTTCCTTGCATTAGAATATTTAAAAAATTTTTTAGGTATGTATATACTAATTTTTAGGATGCTATTTATAAAATAATGTGAATGTCAGTTGTTAGTTTACTAAAACTTGTTAGTGTATGATAATCAGGGAAAGTTGAAGTATGGGGAAGGTGATTTATACTCCACAATGGTGCATGATGTGTATTAGAAGTGTTGTCGGTAGTTAATATCATATCCTCCCAATTTACCTATTGTTAACCCTGCCAAGATTTTATTTCAATTGTGGTAAAATTATATGTGTGTAGATACTTATTATTTAATTCATATTTTACTACATAGTGGTAAGAGCTAGGCTAAAAATTTATTTTTTTATACCATAAAGTAACACACATACTCTTAGTCCAATGAGTCCCCTTGGTCCAGAGGGTCCTATTGATCCGGGTATTCCAGGTTCACCAATGAGACCAATCGGACCTCTAGGTCCTGGTCTACCCTATCAACAGTTGTTATTTGGATTAGTAAGTTACATTCCACAGCTTGTGAGCCCTATATTACAAAGGTTAAATCTCTTCCATCTGTTAGATACCATCTATGAGGGAAAAACTGATTCATAGTTAAAGTTTGTACAATCGCTGTTAGTTTAGTCTAGTAATAAAAGCTATTAGCTTATTGATTACTGGCAATAAGTAATATTTCTGGTCATAAACATACTGAATAACCAGGTATTCCAGGTAAACCCCTTTCTCCTCTAGGTCCTGGAAGACCTACTCTTCCTGGTGGACCTGGGGGCCCTAATTCTCCAGGTGGTCCAGGTAAACCCTTTGTTGCAAACACAAATTCAATTTAAAACAAATTTAAACCTAAAGGGAATACCAATGTTTTTCATTTTAAAAGGTATAAAATAATTTGCTTTTTGGCATACATTTGAATTTTTTAAAACATTTTTAATTTTGAATTCAAATTTTTTATTTATCTATATTCATTCGGCATTGTATTGTGCTTTTTCTAATTTATTTGTTTAAGATTTACATTGCATTTGGAAAACTTACATACACTTTACATTTATAAAGACTATAATAAAAGATTTTAATTAAGAAATTAGTCTGAGTATACAGGCTGCCAAATTTGGTCAGCAATATTTTGCTTTTTTAGATGGAAAGATGCCTCCTAAAGATGACTATAGACAATAAGTTTTGTAAGCATTTATTGGTAATTAAACATCAAAATGAGAAAACAAAAATATCATTAATGTTTTAAAAATATAGCAACTTATAAATAGTTTTTAAGGAAAATAATTCAACAAACACATTTTATTTGTAATTTGGAACTGAAAATCATTATATTTTGTACAAAATTATTATCTCCAAATTCAATAAAATTTATAAATAATGGATACTTCTATTTTTTTATAATTTATCAATTCAAATGTTTTCCATTTTAGAAAGCATATTCGTGTGGCATGGAATAATTTTTATCCCCAAACAATGCAATTTATAGAAGTGATACAAAGGCATCTCTTTTCAATAAAATTATCTAAAACTTCAAATCAGTAAAGATCGAATAGTGGAAACATTTGCATGCAAAAAGATAATGTTAAATTTAGCCACAATTTCTTTTCCTCTTTTTTTTATTCATATAGAATATGTTGATAAAAACATGGAAAATAAACACAGCGAAATATAAATATAAAATAAATCAAATAAAATCGTATTCATTATAAAAAGTTGTAGGTAGAAGGGATACAAAAGTTGTCTCAGCTTTTCAAAGATGGGTGAGATATAACAAAGTGCTATTCCCATGAATGGCCATTGCTTCTCAATGCTCAAGTCTTTATATACGTCAGATAGTTTATTAAATATTGCGAATGTAAATCTGTGCTGGTCGGAGCATTAGTCCGCAGATGAGTTGTTTTCCTCTATATTGTCAGTTAAAAAATAATGAAGCATATTTTAAAAAGAATTTACTTACATCTGTTCCGTTCAGGCCCGGTGGTCCTTGAGGACAGACTACGTCACAAGTGGGTGGTGTTACTTCTGGGGGCTTCGGTGTAGGCTTCAATTTCTAAAAAACAAAAATAAGAAATTATGATAAATAATATATACAAGTTTTACGAAGAGTATTAACTTTATGAAGCGAAATTTTACTTTAAAAATTAACAAACGTCAACCTACCGGTAATTCTAAGCACGTTTCTCTTTCTGGTCTTGTAGGATCACAGCTCATAACCATCCATTGAAGATCAATCTAAAATGTATAAAAAAAAATGTACAATATATTTAAAAAAAAAATCCTCCCCGGCGGGGAATCGAACCCCGGTCTCCCGCGTGACAGGCGGGGATACTGACCACTATACTACCGAGGATGTGTAGGAACGATTTTATTAAAGAGTATTTATATATTTATATAGTTTGTGTTAATAAATTGTGGTAAAGATAGGTGTAAGTTTAATTTATAATAAAATATAATTATTACTTGATTTATATAATAATAATAGTAACTTACCGGTATCGAACGCTGTTAAAAAAATAGTAGATATTAGAATTAGTTATGGGTAGTGCTATACATAAAAATACAGTGGTTTAATAAAATTTTATAATAGCTTTTTATTGGCAGAGGTGTTAAAATTTTAATTATTAATCCAGTATATCTAGAAAATTTTTGTTTTTTTCTTTCAATTATATTTAGTATCAATTACACATTATTAGCTGTGTCAGTTAGACTTACCGGAACTGTTTCTCTAGAATTTGCTAGTTTGGAGACTGATATTTCTCCATTTACATCGATTTCACCCCTAGGTTGTAAAAATTCTTCTGAGAGTTCTTTGCAGTCAACATACAACATTACTTTTTCTCTAGAAACGCCGAAATGTATTTTATGCCAATTTTTATCGAAAACCTGGAAATTAAAAAATAAAAAAGGAGCGATCCTGCCAGGATTCGAACCTGGAATCTTCTGATCCGTAGTCAGACGCGTTATCCGTTGCGCCACAGGACCTTCTAAATTACTTTGCGTTTTTCGAAGAAGAACTGTATAAATCATGCAGATACATAATTGAGTAATTTAAAAAGTACGTAGTAATAAAAATATTTTGATTATTATTTGTAGTATATAGTTAAGAGAAAAAATCAAATATTTAAAGAACACATTTATCGAAATTGAACTAATATAAATTTCATCACAGATTTTCCTGAAGATAGCGCGATACGTCTCTCAAAACTTACCTGAGGATTATCAAAAGCAACTGTCTGTAACCTTCCTTCATAATTCGCTATGGAAAATTCGATAGTTTGGTTGCTTGGATTTAACGAAATTAAAAATTGTGGATTGAATTCCAAATCAGTGACCCTTATTATATGCCATTTAGATTTAGGCAATCTTCGAATGCGAAATGTTGTAATGAATGAAAATTGATCTGGTAACCCCAATGGAAATATATTTCTAAAATTATATAAAAACTATTAAAGCATTCAATTGAAATAAAACTATTAGAAATTTGTATAATAAGCCCGGCTAGCTCAGTCGGTAGAGCATGAGACTCTTAATCTCAGGGTCGTGGGTTCGAGCCCCACGTTGGGCGAAAATTTTTTAAAACTTTTTTTATATACATAGAAAAATTAGTAAATTATTGAAACACTTTGTTAATTTATTACATGAAATTGGTATTAGTCTAACCCACCACTCTAATATAGAACTAGTTTGAAAATTCCGAAATAAAAAAAATGTTTATGAGTAGAACAATGTTTCTACCTGATGCAACATTTCTTCTAATTATGTATGTAAGTATTTTATTCAGAACCTGAAAAGAACTTCGAAAATTATAGTAGGTGCCTAAATACCTATATTTAGTATAATAATACCTTACACCAAATATACAGGGTAGCCCAATTACAGTACAGTCCACCTGAAATATTTTCAATGTAACAGGTTTTTCCGGAAAACCCCGAAACAGGTCGATTTTCTTTTCAAGGGGGGACGTCATCATCAAGACTTAAAGTAGTAATAAAAAAACTCACCGGATAATGAAACTATGAGGTTTATAATCGAAGTCTTGATGGGTTTTATTAGAAATTTACTTGTAGCTTTGTTTCGATTTTACATCAATCAGAGTTGTCTAGGAGTCTAGGTTGTGAAATCCATTGAGTTGTTATTATTCGCTATTTTGAAGCAAACGATTTAAATTATCATGGTTTACACCACTGCAGAGAGAATTGAAATTGTCACTCTCTATTTTCGAAATAATGAAATGGCCCGGGTAACAGCAAGAATTTTTAATGAAAGGCATCCTGGTAAGAATCTCAGCCATTCCTACGTAATACGTAAATTCATAGAGATTGGATTCATTGCTAACAAAAAACATGAAAGGCAACATATTGTTACTGACGAGGCTGCACAGGTTGCAATTTTAGAACATGTTGAATTGGATCCCACTTCAAGCACCAGAAAATTAGAAGCAACTTCAGGAATTCCACGTAGTAGTCTTCTGACGATCTTGAACAAGCATCGATTCCATCCCTATAAGATTTATCTCGTGAAAGAGCTCAATGAAGATGATCCAGATCACTATACTCGATACAATGTTGTGAACAGATGAGTGAAACAATTTTGAACAATCTCAGTTTTTTATATTGTACATGCTATTCTGACGAATGCATATTCTTTCTTAGAGATTACGTCATCATACATAATTGCAGATACAGGAGTGATTCAAATCCTGAAGTTATGAGAGAACAGCACACAGTATCCAGAAAAATTGAATCTATGGGCTGGGATTTTGGGAAATAATATTGTTGTTCCATTTTTTCTAATAACTTACGGGTGAATCTTACCCCAATTTACTTCAAGACTTCATCTACCTTCGCATTGTGGATAATCTTGAAAAGGACGATCAGATCCCAGAGGATGACATATTTTTTCAACAGGATGGCGCTCGGCCACACTATGCAGCTGCTGTACGTGACATTTTAAATCCACATTTTCCCGAACACTAGATTGGTAGAAGAGGTTTCATTGAATGGCCCCCAAGATCGCCTGATTTAACACCATTTGACTTTTTCTTATAGGGTCATTTAAAAGTGTTATTTATGAAACGAAATCTACCTCTTTAGAAGATCTTCGTTATTGAATTGTGGTAGCATGTGATGATAAATAACCCCCGAAATGCAACAAAATGTTCGGGAAAATGTTGAACAAAGGTTTTATTACTGTATGGAATTAAATGGCTTTGAACACTTTTTTTTCCATTTATTTCACCTACACTTCCAACAGGTTTTTTACATTAATTTCAAGGCAGAACAAAAAAATGTCAACATGTTTGTAAAGAGAATTGAAATACCTACCATTAAAATGATGTGCCACTTAATCCTTCGTGCCATTTAAGATTCTTGAAGGGGTTGCCACCCTGTTTAGGAGGATGGTCCTATATCTATGAATTTGTTATTAAAAGATGTCCCCGTTGAAAACAAAATCGACCCGTTTCGGGGGTATGTATTGGTACTATTCTACGAAACAACTGTGTTAATTATTTAATTAATACTATGCATAGGCGCCGAAGATAAAAATGAAAAGGTTAATACTGTCATATAATTAATGTGTACAGAGGCGGCGCTTCTAACACAAATAACAGTAAGAATAATGTTTTTTTACAGTTTTTATTTATAAAAAATTTCTTTCTATAAAACTGTTAAATATAAATTAATTTTGACTATAATGAGTATCTGGGAACTTTGAATAGAAAGAGCCTATTTATAAGATCCTATAAGACATTTTTTCGAAAACTCAAAATGTTATTGTGGTTCCATAACTTTAAAGTAACTTTTTAATTAGTATTTTGTCATATCTTCTTTCAGTCAAATTTTTTTTTCGTTTTGGACACTTTCATTAATCAATCAATCATTAAAATTCTAATGGTCTAACAGTTTACCTGATTCATAGTAGCAAGACTTTTTTATTTAAGATTTTCCAAAAAATTAAACTTCATATTACAAAACGTTAAAAAAGCTTACAAAAAGGTTGTCTTTCTCCATGTCGATAAAATATTCTTAAATTTTACAATTTTTAAAAATTAATTGAAGATGATTTGGTAGATTTTAATTTTTATAACTGTGCTTGTAGAACTTAATTTTAATCATAAGTTCAAGTTCTGTTTCTTTTAATGATTTAAAATTATTTCTATCTATTTGCAAGATAACCTTTTTATAAGATTTTTTAATTTTTTTAATTTTTTAATAATCCTTAAGGTCTTAGATTTTTAAAAAAGCTGTAAATAAAAAAGTTACGATCAATTTTGTAGTCAATTTATTGCTATACAGTGTGTTAATGATAAGTTTTGTCAAACTTTAAAGGCATATTCTACCGGTGAAAATAATCAAGTATTTTTTCATGGATAACTTATTCCAAAGTACTCTCCAGTGGCGTAGTTATTGGCGAATGTAGGGGACCTTTTTTGAAAAAAAATCGTACGCCACTGGTTTTTTAAATAATTTTAAATGTTTTTAAAATGTACAATCAATTTGTGACAATAAAGTATTCTTGTAAAGTATTCGTAAAATTTATTGGTCTTTAGATAATTGGGAAACCAAATAAGAAGATACTTAAGTACCTGCCTTGCTATTTATCATTTTCTATTGATTGCTAAGTGTGTAACAATAAATTTAATACCTAATATTTTTTAGAGATTTCAAAACACTGTACACTCTTCACAAGGCTGCCCCTTTCAGTTTGATATGTCCGAGTCTGAAAGCAAATTCGGTCTGCTCGAGCACTCCAAGCCTCGCGGATTCGGCGCTTATGATAGTACGGTTTACCACACCACCAAGTTAAACAATTAAAATGCAGAAGCACAGAAAATGTCGCTGAAGATATTACATAAAAACAAACTTCCTGTACAAACGTTTTCCTAACTAGTTCTGCATTAGAATGGCCTATTTTATAAACAGTAAACCTCGTTGGCAAAGTTAGATCAGCGTCTTTGTCCAGTCTGTAGGCTGTTTGCAGTCGATTCGTGCCCCTAACTCTGGACACTCCTGGATACTGGGTTTCCAAAAGGTCCAGTCGGAATTGTCTGATGAAGTCGTATGCTTGCAAGTCGTCATCTCCTATTCTAAAATCGGCGCAAGGGCGACTAACATCTTCTTCGATTATATTAAGTTCTGAAATAGAAGAAGTTATTTGCTTACTTATACAGGGTCGGAAAGTTCCCATGGTTCATCGGCCGTTACGTGAGAGCGATAAAGTAAGTCATAGAAATCCATGCGATAGAGAAAAATGGTTATAATGAAGGAGTCTAATAGTCACCGCCCATTTCGCCCTTTCACAAATAAGAAGTAGATGTTATTTGTGGAAGGGCGAAATGGGCGGTGACTATTAGACGCCTTCATTATAGCCATCTTTCTCTATCGCACGGATTTCTATGACTTTCTTTATCGCTCTCACGTAACGGCCGATGAACCATGGGGACTTTCCGACCCTGTATAAATAATATGAGACTTACAGGGTGTTTGGTATAGAATAGGCCATATTCAATAAGAGTTGCGTCCTCGAAATAAATTAGGTAAATAAAGAATACATAAAACGCCACTTTAAAAAAAAATAACTACACATTTTTACTCTTAGTATTATCAATCAATAAAATAAAAATCAACACTAATATTTTAAATAAACAATATCAACTAATAATGTAAGAAAGTCAACTATAACATTTTAAATAAACCTAAATTTGTAATCACATTAAAATAATATTACAGTAAATGCTCAAAGTGACTTCCTTGTTCTTAAACGCAAGCATTAGTTCTTCGAAAATTACAATGAATGTTATCCAATAATTGTGCATTAACTCTCATAACATTAATTTCATGTTGTATTCTTTCGCATTTTTCGTTTTCTGTATTTACTGAAAAGTTATAAACTGTGGTAGTCAACGCTCCCCAAAGGAAATAATTACATGGGTTTAGGTCCGGGGCTCGAGGTGGCCATTTTAAAGAGGCATTATTTCCTCTACCTATCCACCTGTTAGTATAGTAAGCTGTAATAACTGGTCTTTTAATACTCTATTAACGGAACTTTTTGAAAGCCAACCTCAGCCGCTAAACGCCTTGTATTCGTATTTACTTGAGGAATTTCTTCGACCCGTGCCAAAATTTGTTCCTCCAGCTGAATAGTTCCGGCCGTACGTTATCCACGATTTAATGTTACAGGTAAAAAACGTCCTGTTTCCTGAAGGCGTCTCTACGCATTAGCAAATGTTTTGTGACTTGGAATTCTTCAATTAGGAAATCTAATCTAATTACCTTAAACTGATTTTAGGGTGTAAAATTTTGTAAAATAGTGCTTATTTTTAAAAATATAAATTCTGTCTTCATTGGCGTACAAACAAAAAAGTTACGGGATAGCCAGTGGCGCACAGTCACTAGAAAGAGAACATCCTGTATATGTATTCTTAACAAATTCTATAGTTCCATTTTCCTTATATAAAAAAATATGTATACCACATTTGAAGTTTCTAAGAAAAACAGTTTTCAAATTATTTGAAAAAAACTAGGTTGTCTGTTCTATATTTAGAAGGCTAAATAGTCTTATTTTCATCCAAGGAACCTGTGGCCAAGCGTTGTCGATCCTTTTCAGGGACACCCTGTATATTCTTGTTGGCAAATTATAGAAATAATGAATCCTCTTTGAAAGGTTAATTTTTTTCGCCATTCCTAGAAAAATTTCAGCTTCTATTACTACAACTTAGTTGAGTCCCTCATTGGTGGGATCTCAAGTAAAGGCCTATTTTGCTCAATAAATGATACGCCGCTGCCTAATGCCGGGCGATCTATTTAGGCATATCATATTTGCTATATCAGCTGTTTAATTCTAATATATACCGTTTCTTGTAAATGAGAAATTTAATTCTCTGTTTAGCTTCTATTAATAGAAAATATCTAAAATAAGACTGTTTAATAATATCTAATAACTAATCTAGCAGCTATATATAATAGTTTACTTCATTTTAATCTATTTGGATTCTAACAATGTAATGAATATTCTTAACAAGGCGATCTTGCATCGCCTCATTTCTTGGAAATCGAAGTTTTATATAAATTGTCTGCTGAAACTATATATTTGATAGAAGTTCCCAAGTGGGATTTTATGGCGTAGTTCAAAATAATCATTACAAACCGATTAACAATTAGGTACCTACTATCCGCCTATAGTCTGTTTAGAAATGAAAGAGAGTAATAAATGCTTATTATGTATGCAAATCGTAAATAAATGTAGTACTGGTGCTTATATTCAATATTTTTATATTATGCTTTTTCGGTGTAGATGAGGGGTACTTTTAAAAAAACTTTGTGCGATCGGACTGTACTAAATTGTAGCAGGTAGCTAAAATTTAATCCCCGACAATCCGTCTTTGTCTATGCCGCTTCAATTTCTCGGTCCATTTCTCTTATAAGTAAACAATATAAAAACAGCATTTCAAAACATGAGGCTACTTTAAGCATCATAACCGGGTTAAGAGGGTTTTTAGTAATTCAAATAAAATTATTCAATATTATTATCAAAATATTTATTTAAATTTAATGAATAGACTTTTATTCCACACAAAAATATATGTATTTTGAAAATTCAAATTATGGTGAGTAAATGTAGTGTTGTATAAATGTACAATAAAGAAAATAAAAAAGTAGGTATATTAAAATTCATCCTCTGAATATTCTGATGAATTATCTTCGTCTCCTAGATTGATAACGATAGGTTCCACAGTAACGTCAATTAAATTATCGAGTTCCCACATTTTCTCCTCTTCTTTTTGTACATGATGTATACATCTTTGCCAGTTATCTGCAGTTACTCGTTCCAAGGAATTTTTTAACAAAATTTTCACGTCACTTAATTTAAACGTCGTATTATTTCGCGCTACATCTCCTTTTACCTGCGCCCAGACTAATTCGATTGGGTTAAGTTCACAGTGATAAGGTGGTAACCGTAGTACCGTTATTTGGCGATTTGTTGCCATTTCATCGATAACATATTTTTTCTGATCTTTATTAAGATTGACAAGTGTCAAAAGTTCCTTTTTCACCATATTTGTTTCAAAAGAAATGTTTTTTCCGGATAACCATTGAATTATATCGGCTTTCCTCCAAGCAGTCGTAGGCGTCCGCTCGGTCTGCCGTGAATGGTAACTGGCATTATCCATGACAATTACAGACCCCGGAGGAATAAGATCCAACATCTGTGTAAAATACTCTTCGAAAACATCTGCGTTCATGTCTTCGTGATAGTCACCTGTATTTTTAGATTCAAATAAAAGTAAACCGCCATCTACAAAACCACTGGCACTACCTATATGTGTCACTATTAATCTTCGCCCTTTACCTGAAGGTGCCTTGAACCCTGTTGAAAGTCCATCCAAAAATGCTTGTCGAAAACTTTTTACATTTTTATCTTGCCATACTTTTGTTACAGTATATCCCTCGTTGACCCAAGTTTCGTCTAGATAATAAATATTCCTCCCTTCGTCACGGAATTTTCTAATTGATCTTAAGTAGGATCTTCGCCAACAAATAATTTCATCTTTATCGATAAGAACTGACTTCCTGTTCTGCTTTTCCCAGCAAAAATTCAACTCTCGTAAGACGGCCCATAATTTGCTTCTACTGATTTTTGGCAAATCGTTGTCCTCTGAAAGTTCACTTAAAATTTTGTTTAGCGTTGGTATTTCTTTTTTAAAATAAAATGAGTGTACTTTTCTGCGAATGACATTTTTGAAGAAATCATCTATAACGACTTTTGACCTCCCTGTAGATGATTTTGGGGGATTTACAGTATCTTGTTCATTTTTTGTTTCCTTTAAAAATCCGTCGATTTTCCAATCCCTGTCATTTTTGTTAGCATTAGTGTTACCCGATAATTACCTGAAACGAAATATTACCACGCCCATGGCCGGTTCTTATCTCGGAGTTTTATTACACTCTTTCATTTTCAGACTATAATTATCAATTTTTGTATACAGTACAGCTGTACAGATAGTTTTAAGTCCTTTCAAATTAAGTGCAATAAAAAAAACTTGTGAATTTGAATGGCGGAATAAACCGAAGCTCTATCAGACTCGCTTCTAATATCACCTTAAAGACCATCAAATAGCTGCATCTCGCACAGAACCTGGACTTAGTATCATTAGTATCGGTTGAAAAGGGGTGGTTGCGTTTCATTGCTTTTCTTCCACTAATTTAGATCTGAATTGTTAGTTTAAATATAAATTTTATTTAAATTGGATGAAACTAATTTTCGCAAACTTAATTGTCACCAACAGTTAAGAGTAAAGGAAGGCTGTCGTCCCCCTGACTTATTTCAGCTAGGCAGTCATAGAAAAGCATATAAAACACATATTCTCGGAATAATTGGGTTTGTGGCTGTTCCGAAAGAAAGGTTTTTTTTTTGTTTTACGTGTGTATTGTTCGGTATTAATTACGACGAATCTGGAGAGAAACGGATATAAAGGATCCGCATTTAGACGAAAATATAAAAGCCATGAAAATTATTTGGTAACATACAGGCTTAATTTGATTTCGCTTATTGGACAAACATTCAAAAACATAACGAAGAGTTGAGGAAAAAAGGTACATCCAAAATCATTAACTGTAACAAATTTTGTGGTTTGTAAAGTTGCTCTAATAGGTACGGTATTTTTCGCGGATTAGTGAATTTTCGTCAGAACTTGAAACAACACTCAATGAACATCATAAAAATGTAACAATTTTGAATTAAAATTATAGAGATAATTAAACAGGATGAGTTCATCTATTTTTATACTACCTACCTAATATCATTAGTTTTATAACTAAGCTATGCTCTCTAAGAATGTCTAACAATAATGACAATATATGTTTATTGCTCAACAGATTGTAAATCCAGTTACTGGAGAAATATACCTAAATAAAAAAACACATAATATATCATAAAATTTCCAATCTTAAAGGACTAAACAAACAATATAAAAAATATATTTGAATATGTGGTTATAGACAGCTGTTGTGAATTTAATATTGTCAGAAAATTGATGATTTGTACTGACATTAATATCACAAGTTTCACATAACAAATTGAAATTTTTGCATATAATGTATACGGGAGATTTTAAAATGTAACATTTTGTCTTATTCTAGGAATTTGAAAATAGAAATCGGTTAGTAGCAATCAATGAACAATTTAGCCTATTGTGAAGCGAGTTAAAAAAGGGGTTTTATCTGCTCCGACTATAGTAAATAGACGATTAATACATTGTTTTTAAACAGGTAAGCGGATTTTACCGCAGAAGTGGAAATTGCTATGGACAATGGGAGGTTAGTGAGATAATAATAATAATAAATAATAGGGAAAAAAGCGATTTCGACTTATATATGCATATTTTATGAACAAATAAATAGAAATATTTCATAAACATACATTTTATTAATTATTATAAATGGATATTTATAGTAATAATTATACAGTTATTTCATTTAGTAACATTTATAAAATCTAGACAATTATTCCTCTCGCGTTTACTAATTGTTACATTTTTCTCAAAATTATTTGACCGCTCCATTTCAGTCACCGGAGGCTCAATATGATCTCACTGATCCATTAAAACAGCATGATGCGACATACTATTAGAACTTGGAGTAGAAGTGTCATCGTAAAGAATCCTGTTGGCCATTTCATTTTTGTTAGGTACCTAAACTGTCAACAATATAACTTTCTGCAATTGTGGCTGATTTCCACCCACCATGCTTCTTGATTGCTAATACATCAACTCCTGTATTAGCCAGTTACGTTGCCGATGTTCTTCGGAATGAATGGCCTGTATATGTTTCAGGATGTTCTAGTTTCAAAAACTGTGCAATCTTATTAGGAATC